>NW_027139043.1:0-25308 GCF_035084215.1 Heptranchias perlo | reverse complement strand
TAGAGAGAGCGACACAGAGAGACGAGAGAGAGCGACACAGAGAGAGAGAGCGACACAGAGAGAGAGAGCGACACAGAGAGAGAGAGAAGACACAGAGAGAGAGCGAGACGACACAGACACAGGAGAGTCAGAGAGGGAGAGTCAGAGAGGGAGAGTCAGAGAGGGAGAGTCAGAGAGGGAGAGTCAGAGAGGGAGAGTCAGAGAGGGAGAGTCAGAGAGGGAGAGTCAGAGAGGGAGAGTCAGAGAGGGAGAGTCAGAGAGGGAGAGTCAGAGAGGGAGAGTCAGAGAGGGAGAGTCAGAGAGGGAGAGTCAGAGAGGGAGAGTCAGAGAGGGAGAGTCAGAGAGGGAGAGTCAGAGAGGGAGAGTCAGAGAGGGAGAGTCAGAGAGGGAGAGTCAGAGAGTGAGAGTCAGAGATAGAGAGTCAGAGACAGAGAGACACAGAGAGAGAGAGAGAGCGACACAGACACAGAGAGAGGAGAGCGACACAGACACACAGAGAGAGAGAGCGACACAGACACACAGAGAGAGAGAGACACAGAGACACAGAGAGAGAGAGACACAGAGACACAGAGAGAGAGAGACACAGAGACACAGAGAGAGAGAGCGACACAGAGACACAGAGAGAGAGAGCGACACAGAGACACAGAGAGAGACACAGAGAGAGAGAGAGACACAGAGACAGAGAGAGAGAGAGGGAGAGAGAGAGGGACGAGGACACAGAGAGAGAGAGGGGGAGAGAAGAGGGGAGAGAGAGAGAGAGGGGGAGAGGGAGAGAGAGAGGGGGAGAGAGAGAGGGGGAGAGAGAGAGAGGGGGAGAGAGAGAGAGAGGGGGAGAGAGAGAGAGGGACAGGAGAGAGAGAGAGGGACAGAGAGAGAGAGAGGGACAGAGAGAGAGAGAGGGGACAGAGAGAGAGAGAGGGGGAGAGAGAGAGGGACACAGAGAGAGAGAGAGAGGGAGACACAGAGAGAGGAGAGAGGAGGGACAGAGAGAGAGAGAGAGACACAGAGAGAGAGAGAGACACAAGAGACACACAGAGAGAGAGAGAGAGAGGACACAGAGACACCAGTGGGGTATGTCCTGTCCCACCGGCAGGACAGACCCACCAGACGGTGGCGGTACAGTGAGATACAGTCAGGAGGGAGTGGCCCTGGGAGTCCTCAACATTGACTCCGGACCCCCATGAAATCTCATGGCATCAGGTCAAACATGGGCACAGAAACCTCCTGCTGATTACCACCTACCGTCCCTCCCTCAGCTGATGAATCCGTCCTCCTCCATGTTGAACACCACTTGGAGGAAGCACTGAGGGTCGCAAGGGCACAAAATGTACCCTGGGTGGGGGACCTTCAATGTCCATCACCAAGAGTGGCTCGGTAGCACCACCACTGACCGAGCTGGCCGAGTCCTGAAGGACATAGCTGCTAGACTGGGCCTGCGGCAGGTGGTGAGCGAACCAACACGAGGGAAAAACTTACTTGACCTCGTCCTCACCCAATCTGCCTGTCGCAAATGCATCTGTCCATGACAGTATTGGTAGGAATGACCACCGCACAGTCCTCGTGGAGATGAAGTCCCGTCTTCGCACTGAGGACACCATCCAACGTGTTGTGTGGCACTCCCACCGTGCTAAATGGGATAGATTCAGAACGGATCCAGCAGCTCAAAACTGGGCATCCATGAGGCGCTGTGGGGCCATCAGCAGCAGCAGAATTGTATTCCAGCACAATCTGTAACCTCATGGCCCGGCATATTCCTCACTCTACCATTACCAACAAGCCAAGGGATCAAGCCTGGTTCAATGAGGATGTGTAGAAGAGCATGCCAGGAGCAGCATCAGGCGTACCTAAAAATGAGGTCAGCATCAGGCGTACCTAAAAATGAGGTGCCAACCTGGTGAAGCTGCAACTCAGGACTACATGCATGCTAAACAGCGTAAGCAACATGCTATAGACAGAGCTAAGCGATTCCACAACCAACGGGTCAGATCAAAGCTCTGCAGTCCTGCCACATCCAGTCGTGAATGGTGGTGGACAATTAAACAACTAACGGGAGGAGGAGGCTCTGCAAACATCCCCATCCTCAATGATGGCGGAGTCCAGCACGTGAGTGCAAAAGACAAGGCTGAAGCGTTTGCAACCATCTTCAGCCAGAAGTGTCGAGTAAATGATCCATCTCAGCCTCCTCCCGATATCCCCACCATCACGGAAGCCAGTCTTCGGCCAATTCGATTCACTCCACGTGATATCAAGAAACGGCTGAGTGCACTGGATACAGCAAAGGCTATGGGCCCCGACAACATCCCAGCTGTCGTGCTGAAGACTTGTGCTCCAGAACTAGCTGCGCCTCTCGCCAAGCTGTTCCAGTACAGCTACAACACTGGCATCTACCCGACAATGTGGAAAATTGCCCAGGTATGTCCTGTCCACAATAAGCAGGACAAATCCAATCCGGCCAATTACCGCCCCATCAGTCTACTCTCAATCATCAGCAAAGTGATGGAAGGTGTCGTCGACAGTGCTATCAAGCGGCACTTACTCACCAATAACCTGCTCACCGATGCTCAGTTTGGGTTCGCCAGGACCACTCGGCTCAGACCTCATTACAGCCTTGGTCCAAACATGGACAAAAGAGCTGAATTCCAGAGGTGAGGTGAGAGTGACTGCCCTTGACATCAAGGCAGCATTTGACCGAGTGTGGCATCAAGGAGCCCGAGTAAAATTGAAGTCAATGGAATCAGGGGAAAAACTCTCCAGTGGCTGGAGTCATACCAGCACAAAGGAAGATGGTAGTGGTTGTTGGAGGCCAATCATCTCAGCCCCAGGACATTGCTGCAGGAGTTCCTCAGAGCAGTGTCCTGAGCCCAACCATCTTCAGCTGCTTCATCAATGACCTTCCCTCCATCATAAGGTCAGAAATGGGGATGTTCGCTGATGACTGCACAGTGTTCAGTTCCATTCGCAACCCCTCAAATAATGAAGCAGTCCGAGCCCGCGTGCAGCAAGACCTGGACAACATCCAGGCTTGGGCTCACAAGTGGCAAGTAACATTCGCGCCAGATAAGTGCCAGGCAATGACCATCTCCAACAAGAGAGAGTCTAACCACCTCCCCTTGACATTCAACGGCATTACCATCGCCGAATCCCCCACCATCAACATCCTGGGGGTCACCATTGACCAGAAACTTAACTGGACCAGCCATATAAATACTGTGGCTACGAGAGCAGGTCAGAGGCTGGGTATTCTGCGGTGAGTGACTCACCTCCTGACTCCCCAAAGCCTTTCCACCATCTACAAGGCACAAGTCAGGAATGTGATGGAAAACTCCCCACTTGCCTGGACGAGTGCAGCTCCAACAACACTCAAGAAGCTCGACACCATCCAGGACAAAGCAGCCCGCTTGATTGGCACCCCATCCACCACCCTAAACATTCACTCCCTTCACCACCGGCGCACTGTGGCTGCAGTGTGCACCATCCACAGGATGCACTGCAGCAACTCGCCAAGGCTTCTTCGACAGCACCTCCCAAACCCGCGACCTCTACCACCTAGAAGGACAAGAGCAGCAGGCACATGGAACAACACCACCTGCACGTTCCCCTCCAAGTCACACACCATCCCGACTTGGAAATATATCGGCCATTCCTTCATCATCGCTGGGTCAAAATCCTGGAACTCCCTTCCTAACAGCACTGTGGGAGAACCTTCACCATACGGACTGCAGCGGTTCAAGAAGGCGGCTCACCACCACCGTCTCAAGGGCAATTAGGGATGGGCAATAAATGCCGGCCTTGCCAGCGACGCCCACATCCGTGAACGAATAAAAAAATTTAAAAAAAAACTCCCGGAGACCCCTGTAAATAATAACACACTCCCCGGAGACCCCCTGTAAATATTAACACGCTCCCCGGAGACCCCCTGTAAATATTAACACACTCCCGGAGACCCCCTGTAAATATTAACCACTCCCCGGAGACCCTCTGTAAATATTAACCCACTCCCCGGAGACCCTCTGTAAATATTAACCCACTCCCCGGAGACCCTCTGTAAATATTAACACACTCCCCGGAGACCCCTGTAAATATTAACCCACTCCCGGAGACCCCCTGCAAATATTAACCCACTCCCGGAGACGCCCTGTAAATATTAACAGACTCCCCGGAGACCCCCTGTAAATATTAACACACTCCCCGGAGACCCCTGTAAATATTAACACACTCCCCGGAGACGCCTGTAAATATTAACACACTCCCGGAGACCCCCTGTAAATATTAACACACTCCCCGGAGACCCCCTGTAAATATTAACACACTCCCGGAGACCCCCTGGAAATGTTAACACGCTCCCCGGAGACACCCTGTAAATATTAACACACTCCCCGGAGACCCCCTGTAATATTAACACGCTCCCGGAGACCCCTGTAAATATTAACACACTCCCCGGAGACCCCCTGTAAATATTAACACACTCCCCGGGGACCCCCTGTAAATATTAACACACTCCCCGGGGACCCCCTGTAAATATTAACACACTCCCCGGAGACCCCCTGTAAATATTAACACACTCCCCGGAGACCCCCTGTAAATATTAACACACTCCCCGGAGACCCCCTGTAAATATTAACGCACTCCTCGGAGACCCCCTGCAAATATTAACACACTCCCCGGAGACCCCCTGTAAATATTAACACACTCCCCGGAGACCCCCTGAAAATATTAACGCACTGCTTTGTACTTGGTTCCATCAGGTCGATAACTCGTCCCTCACTGGAGAATCTGAACCTCAGACCCGGTCACCTGAATTCACCAACGAGAATCCCCTCGAGACGAGGAATATTGCATTTTTCTCCACCAATTGTGTGGAAGGTAATATCATCCTGAGTCCGTATCCATCCTGGGAGGGGAGTGAGTGTCACAGTTTATCAGTGCAGAGGGAGCTTTACTCTGTATCTACCCCTGTACCTGACCCTGGGAGTGTTTGATGGGACAGGGTCGAGGGAGCTTTACTCTGTATCTAACCCTGTACCTGCCCTGGGAGTGTTTGATGGGACAGTGTCGAGGGAGCTTTACTCTGTATCTAACCCTGTACCTGCCCTGGGAGTGTTTGATGGGACAGTGTAGAGGGAGCTTTACTCTGTATCTACCCCTGTACCTGACCCTGGGAGTGTTTGATGGGACAGTGTAGAGGGAGCTTCACTCTGTATCTAACCCTGTACCTGCCCTGGGAGTGTTTGATGGGACAGTGTAGAGGGAGCTTTACTCTGTATCTACCCCTGTACCTGACCCTGGGAGTGTTTGATGGGACAGTGTCGAGGGAGCTTTACTCTGTATCTAACCCTGTACCTGCCCTGGGAGTGTTTGATGGGACAGTGTTGAGGGAGCTTTACTCTGTATCTAACCCTGTACCTGCCCTGGGAGTGTTTGATGGGACAGTGTAGAGGGAGCTTTACTCTGTATCTAACTCTGTACCTGCCCTGGGAGTGTTTGATGGGACAGTGCAGAGGGAGCTTTACTCTGTATCTAACCCTGTACCTGACCCTGGGAGTGTTTGACGGGACAGTGTAGAGGGAGCTTTACTCTGTAACTAACCCTGTACCTGACCCTGGGAGTGTTTGATGGGACAGTGTCGAGGGAGCTTTACTCTGTATCTAACCCTGTACCTGCCCTGGGAGTGTTTGATGGGACAGTGTAGAGGGAGCTTTACTCTGTATCTAACCCTGTACCTGACCCTGGGAGTGTTTGATGAGACAGTGTCGAGGGAGCTTTACTCTGTATCTCACCCTGTACCTGACCCTGGGAGTGTTTGATGGGACAGTGTAGAGGGAGCTTTACTCTGTATCTCACCCTGTACCTGACCCTGGGAGTGTTTGATGGGACAGTGTAGAGGGAGCTTTACTCTGTATCTCACCCTGTACCTGACCCTGGGAGTGTTTGATGGGACAGTGTAGAGGGAGCTTTACTCTGTATCTCACCCTGTACCTGACCCTGGGAGTGTTTGATGGGACAGTGTGGAGGGAGCTTTACTCTGTATCTAACCCTGTACCTGACCCTGGGAGTGTTTGATGGGACAGTGTAGAGGGAGCTTCACTCTGTATCTAACCCTGTACCTGACCCTGGGAGTGTTTGATGGGACAGTGTAGAGGGAGCTTCACTCTGTATCTAACCCTGTACCTGACCCTGGGAGTGTTTGATGGGACAGTGTAGAGGGAGCTTTACTCTGTATCTAACCCTGTACCTGACCCTGGGAGTGTTTGATGGGACAGTGTAGAGGGAGCTTCACTCTGTATCTAACCCTGTACCTGACCCTGGGAGTGTTTGATGGGACAGTGTAGAGGGAGCTTTACTCTGTATCTAACCCTGTACCTGACCCTGGGAGTGTTTGATGGGACAGTGTAGAGGGAGCTTTACTCTGTATCTAACCCTGTACCTGACCCTGGGAGTGTTTGATGGGACAGTGTGGAGGGAGCTTTACTCTGTATCTAACCCTGTACCTGACCCTGGGAGTGTTTGATGGGACAGTGTAGAGGGAGCTTTACTCAGTATCTAACCCTGTACCTGCCCTGGGAGTGTTTGACGGGACAGTGTAGAGGGAGCTTTACTCTGTATCTAACCCTGTACCTGACCCTGGGAGTGTTTGATGGGACGGTGTGGAGGGAGCTTTACTCTGTATCTAACCCTGTACCTGACCCTGGGAGTGTTTGATGGGACAGTGTAGAGGGAGCTTTACTCTGTATCTAACCCTGTACCTGCCCTGGGAGTGTTTGACGGGACAGTGTAGAGGGAGCTTTACTCTGTACCTAACCCTGTACCTGCCCTGGGTATGTTTGATGGGACAGTGTAGAGGGAGCTTTACTCTGTATCTAACCCTGTACCTGCCGCTGGGAGTGTTTGACGAGACAGTGTGGAGGGAGCTTTACTCTGTATCTAACCCTGTACCTGACCCTGGGAGTGTTTGATGGGACAGTGTGGAGGGAGCTTTACTCTGTATCTAACCCTGTACCTGACCCTGGGAGTGTTTGACGGGACAGTGCAGAGGGAGCTTTACTCTGTATCTAACCCTGTACCTGCCCCTGGGAGTGTTTGATGGGACAGTGTGGAGGGAGCTTTACTCTGTATCTAACCCTGTACCTGACCCTGGGAGTGTTTGATGGGACAGTGTCGAGGGAGCTTTACTCTGTATCTAACCCTGTACCTGCCCCTGGGAGTGTTTGATGGGACAGTGTGGAGGGAGCTTTACTCTGTATCTAACCCTGTACCTGACCCTGGGAGTGTTTGACGGGACAGTGCAGAGGGAGCTTTACTCTGTATCTAACCCTGTACCTGCCCTGGGAGTGTTTGATGGGACAGTGTAGAGGGAGCTTTACTCTGTATCTAACCCTGTACCTGCCCTGGGAGTGTTTGACGGGACAGTGTAGAGGGAGCTTTACTCTGTATCTAACCCTGTACCTGACCCTGGGAGTGTTTGACGGGACAGTGTAGAGGGAGCTTTACTCTGTATCTAACCCTGTACCTGCCCAGGGAGTGTTTGACGGGACAGTGTAGAGGGAGCTTTACTCTGTATCTAACCCTGTACCTGACCCTGGGAGTGTTTGACGGGACAGTGTAGAGGGAGCTTTACTCTGTATCTAACCCTGTACCTGCCCTGGGAGTGTTTGACGGGACAGTGTAGAGGGAGCTTCACTCTGTATCTAACCCTGTCCCTGCCCTGGGAGTGTTTGATGGGACAGTGTAGAGGGAGCTTTACTCTGTATCACACCCTGCACCTGACCCTGGGAGTGTTTGATGGGACTGTGTAGAGGGAGCTTTACTCTGCATCTAACCCTGTGCCTGCCCTGGGAGTGTTTGATGGGACAGTGTAGAGGGAGCTTTACTCTGTATCTAACCCTGTACCTGACCCTGGGAGTGTTTGATGGGACAGTGTCGAGGGAGCTTTACTCTGTATCTAACCCTGTACCTGCCCCTGGGAGTGTTTGATGGGACAGTGTGGAGGGAGCTTTACTCTGTATCTAACCCTGTACCTGACCCTGGGAGTGTTTGACGGGACAGTGCAGAGGGAGCTTTACTCTGTATCTAACCCTGTACCTGCCCTGGGAGTGTTTGATGGGACAGTGTAGAGGGAGCTTTACTCTGTATCTAACCCTGTACCTGCCCTGGGAGTGTTTGATGGGACAGTGTACAGGGAGCTTTACTCTGTATCTAACCCTGTACCTGCCCTGGGAGTGTTTGATGGGACAGTGTAGAGGGAGCTTTACTCTGTGTCTAACCCTGTACCTGCCCTGGGAGTGTTTGATGGGACAGTGTAGAGGGAGCTTTACTCTGTATCTGACCCTGTACCTGACCCTGGGAGTGTTTGATGGGACAGTGTAGAGGGAGCTTTACTCTGTATCTAACCCTGTACCTGCCCTGGGAGTGTTTGATGGGACAGTGTGGAGGGAGCTTTACTCTGTATCTAACCCTGTACCTGACCCTGGGAGTGTTTCACGGGACAGTGTAGAGGGAGCTTTACTCTGTACCTAACCCTGTACCTGCCCTGGGTATGTTTGATGGGACAGTGTAGAGGGAGCTTTACTCTGTATCTAACCCTGTACCTGACCCTGGGAGTGTTTGATGGGACAGTGTAGAGGGAGCTTTACTCTGTATCTAACCCTGTACCAGCCCTGGGAGTGTTTGATGGGACAGTGTAGAGGGAGCTTTACTCTGTATCTAACTCTGTACCTGCCCTGGGAGTGTTTGATGGGACAGTGTAGAGGGAGCTTTACTCTGTATCTAACCCTGTACCTGACCCTGGGAGTGTTTGACGGGACAGTGTAGAGGGAGCTTTACTCTGTATCTAACCCTGTACCTGACCCTGGGAGTGTTTGATGGGACAGTGTAGAGGGAGCTTTACTCTGTATCTAACCCTGTACCTGCCCTGGGAGTGTTTGATGGGACAGTGTAGAGGGAGCTTTACTCTGTATCTAACCCTGTACCTGACCCTGGGAGTGTTTGATGAGACAGTGTAGAGGGAGCTTTACTCTGTATCTCACCCTGTACCTGACCCTGGGAGTGTTTGATGGGACAGTGTAGAGGGAGCTTTACTCTGTATCTCACCCTGTACCTGACCCTGGGAGTGTTTGATGGGACAGTGTAGAGGGAGCTTTACTCTGTATCTCACCCTGTACCTGACCCTGGGAGTGTTTGATGGGACAGTGTAGAGGGAGCTTTACTCTGTATCTCACCCTGTACCTGACCCTGGGAGTGTTTGATGGGACAGTGTGGAGGGAGCTTTACTCTGTATCTAACCCTGTACCTGACCCTGGGAGTGTTTGATGGGACAGTGTAGAGGGAGCTTCACTCTGTATCTAACCCTGTACCTGACCCTGGGAGTGTTTGATGGGACAGTGTAGAGGGAGCTTCACTCTGTATCTAACCCTGTACCTGACCCTGGGAGTGTTTGATGGGACAGTGTAGAGGGAGCTTTACTCTGTATCTAACCCTGTACCTGACCCTGGGAGTGTTTGATGGGACAGTGTAGAGGGAGCTTCACTCTGTATCTAACCCTGTACCTGACCCTGGGAGTGTTTGATGGGACAGTGTAGAGGGAGCTTTACTCTGTATCTAACCCTGTACCTGACCCTGGGAGTGTTTGATGGGACAGTGTAGAGGGAGCTTTACTCTGTATCTAACCCTGTACCTGACCCTGGGAGTGTTTGATGGGACAGTGTGGAGGGAGCTTTACTCTGTATCTAACCCTGTACCTGACCCTGGGAGTGTTTGATGGGACAGTGTAGAGGGAGCTTTACTCAGTATCTAACCCTGTACCTGCCCTGGGAGTGTTTGACGGGACAGTGTAGAGGGAGCTTTACTCTGTATCTAACCCTGTACCTGACCCTGGGAGTGTTTGATGGGACGGTGTGGAGGGAGCTTTACTCTGTATCTAACCCTGTACCTGACCCTGGGAGTGTTTGATGGGACAGTGTAGAGGGAGCTTTACTCTGTATCTAACCCTGTACCTGCCCTGGGAGTGTTTGACGGGACAGTGTAGAGGGAGCTTTACTCTGTACCTAACCCTGTACCTGCCCTGGGTATGTTTGATGGGACAGTGTAGAGGGAGCTTTACTCTGTATCTAACCCTGTACCTGACCCTGGGAGTGTTTGACGGGACAGTGTAGAGGGAGCTTTACTCTGTATCTCACTCTGTACCTGCCCTGGGAGTGTTTGATTGGACAGTGTAGAGGGAGCTTTACTCTGTATCTAACCCTGTACCTGACCTGGGAGTGTTTGATGGGACAGTGTAGAGGGAGCTTTACTCTGTATCTAACCCTGTACCTGCCCTGGGAGTGTTTGATGGGACAGTGTAGAGGGAGCTTTACTCTGTATCTAACCCTGTACCTGCCCTGGGAGTGTTTGATGGGACAGTGTAGAGGGAGCTTTACTCTGTATCTAACCCTGTACCTGCCCTGGGAGTGTTTGATGGGACAGTGTAGAGGGAGCTTTACTCTGTATCTAACCCTGCACCTGCCCTGGGAGTGTTTGATGGGACAGTGTGAAGGGAGCTTTACTCTGCATCTAACCCTGTACCTGTCCTGGGAGTGTTTGATGGGACAGTGTGGAGGGAGCTTTACTCTGTATCTAACCCTGTACCTGCCCTGGGAGTGTTTGATGGGACAGTGTAGAGGGAGCTTTACTCTGCATCTAACCCTGTACCTGCCCTGGGAGTGTTTGATGGGACAGTGCAGAGGGAGCTTTACTCTGTATCTAACCCTGTACCTGCCCTGGGAGTGTTTGATGGGACAGTGTAGAGGGAGCTTTACTCTGTATCTAACCCTGCACCTGCCCTGGGAGTGTTTGATGGGACAGTGTGGAGGGAGCTTTACTCTGTATCTAACCCTGTACCTGCCCTGGGAGTGTTTGATGGGACAGTGTAGAGGGAGCTTTACTCTGTATCTAACCCTGCACCTGCCCTGGGAGTGTTTGATGGGACAGTGTAGAGGGAGCTTTACTCTGTATCTAAACCTGTACCTGCCCTGGGAGTGTTTGACGGGACAGTGTAGAGGGAGCTTTACTCTGTATCTAACCCTGTACCTGACCCTGGGAGTGTTTGACGGGACAGTGTAGAGGGAGCTTTACTCTGTATCTAACCCTGTACCTGCCCTGGGAGTGTTTGACGGGACAGTGTAGAGGGAGTTTTCCTCTGTATCTAACCCTGTACCTGCCCCTGGGAGTGTTTGATGGGACAGTGTAGAGGGAGCTTTACTCTGTATCTAACCCTGTACCTGCCCCTGGGAGTGTTTGATGGGACAGTGTAGAGGGAGCTTAACTCTGTATCTAACCCTGTCCCTGCCCTGGGAGTGTTTGATGGGACAGTGTGGAGGGAGCTTTACTCTGTATCTAACCCTGTACCTGACCCTGGGAGTGTTTGACGGGACAGTGTAGAGGGAGCTTTACTCTGTATCCAACCCTGTACCTGCCCTGGGAGTGTTTGACGGGACAGTGCGGAGGGAGCTTTACTCTGTATCTAACCCTGTACCTGACCCTGGGAGTGTTTGACGGGACAGTGTAGAGGGAGCTTTACTCTGTATCTCACTCTGTACCTGCCCTGGGAGTGTTTGATTGGACAGTGTAGAGGGAGCTTTACTCTGTATCTAACCCTGTACCTGCCCTGGGAGTGTTTGATGGGACAGTGTAGAGTGAGCTTTACTCTGTATCTAACCCTGTACCTGCCCTGGGAGTGTTGGATGGGACAGTGTAGAGGGAGCTTTACTCTGTATCTAACCCTGTACCTGCCCTGGGAGTGTTTGACGGGACAGTGCGGAGGGAGCGTTACTCTGTATCGAACCCCCTGTCCCTCCTTGTTTTAGGGACAGCCCGAGGAGTGGTCATTTTTACCGGGGACCGGACGGTGATGGGACGGATTGCCACCTTGGCCTCTGGCCTGGAGGTCGGTCAGACGCCCATCTCCATGGAAATTGAACACTTCATTCACATCATCACTGGTGTTGCTGTCTTCCTGGGTGTCTCCTTCTTCGTCCTCTCGCTGATCCTGGGCTACACCTGGCTGGAGGCTGTGATCTTTCTCATCGGGATTATCGTGGCTAATGTTCCCGAGGGGCTCCTCGCGACCGTCACTGTGAGATCTGGGGCCTGGGGTGGTGAACGGGGAGAGTGGGACTGGGCGTGGGAAAAGGGGGAGAGAGAGAGGAGAGAGTGAGATTATCAGGAGAGAGAGAGAGAGGAGAGAGTGAGATTATCAGGAGAGAGAGAGGAGAGAGTGAGATTATCAGGAGAGAGAAAGAGAGGAGAGAGTGAGATTATCAGGAGAGAGAGAGGAGAGAGTGAGATTATCAGGAGAGAGAGAGAGAGGAGAGAGTGAGATTATCAGGAGAGAGAGAGGAGAGAGTGAGATTATCAGGAGAGAGAGAGAGAGGAGAGAGTGAGATTATCAGGAGAGAGAGAGGAGAGAGTGAGATTATCAGGAGAGAGAGAGGAGAGAGTGAGATTATCAGGAGAGAGAGAGGAGAGAGTGAGATTATCAGGAGAGAGAGAGAGGAGAGAGTGAGATTATCAGGAGAGAGAGAGAGGAGAGAGTGAGATTATCAGGAGAGAGAGAGAGGAGAGAGTGAGATTATCAGGAGAGAGAGGAGAGAGTGAGATTATCAGGAGAGAGAGAGGAGAGAGTGAGATTATCAGGAGAGAGAGAGAGGAGAGAGTGAGATTATCAGGAGAGAGAGAGAGGAGAGAGTGAGATTATCAGGAGAGAGAGAGAAGAGAGTGAGATTATCAGGAGAGAGAGAGAGGAGAGAGTGAGATTATCAGGAGAGAGAGAGAGGAGAGAGTGAGATTATCAGGAGAGAGAGAGAGGAGAGAGTGAGATTATCAGGAGGGAGAGAGGAGAGAGTGAGATTATCAGGAGAGAGAGAGTGAGATTATCAGGAGAGAGAGAGAGGAGAGAGTGAGATTATCAGGAGGGAGAGAGGAGAGAGTGAGATTATCAGGAGAGAGAGAGAGGAGAGAGTGAGATTATCAGGAGAGAGAGAGGAGAGAGTGAGATTATCAGGAGAGAGAGAGGAGAGAGTGAGATTATCAGGAGAGAGAGAGGAGAGAGTGAGATTATCAGGAGAGAGAGAGGAGAGAGTGAGATTATCAGGAGAGAGAGAGGAGAGAGTGAGATTATCAGGAGAGAGAGAGGAGAGAGTGAGATTATCAGGAGAGAGAGAGGAGAGAGTGAGATTATCAGGAGAGAGAGAGGAGAGAGTGAGATTATCAGGAGAGAGAGAGGAGAGAGTGAGATTATCAGGAGAGAGAGAGAGGAGAGAGTGAGATTATCAGGAGAGAGAGAGGAGAGAGTGAGATTATCAGGAGAGAGAGAGAGAGGAGAGAGTGAGATTATCAGGAGAGAGAGAGGAGAGAGTGAGATTATCAGGAGAGAGAGGAGAGAGTGAGATTATCAGGAGAGAGAGAGGAGAGAGTGAGATTATCAGGAGAGAGAGAGGAGAGAGTGAGATTATCAGGAGAGAGAGAGAGGGAGAGAGTGAGATTATCAGGAGAGAGAGAGGAGAGAGTGAGATTATCAGGAGAGAGAGAGAGGAGAGAGTGAGATTATCAGGAGAGAGAGAGAGGAGAGAGTGAGATTATCAGGAGAGAGAGAGAGGAGAGAGTGAGATTATCAGGAGGGAGAGAGGAGAGAGTGAGATTATCAGGAGAGAGAGAGAGAGAGATTATCAGGAGAGAGAGAGAGGAGAGAGTGAGATTATCAGGAGGGAGAGAGGAGAGAGTGAGATTATCAGGAGAGAGAGAGAGGAGAGAGTGAGATTATCAGGAGAGAGAGAGGAGAGAGTGAGATTATCAGTAGAGAGAGAGAGGAGAGAGTGAGATTATCAGGAGAGAGAGGAGAGAGCGAGATTATCAGTAGAGAGAGAGAGGAGAGAGTGAGATTATCAGGAGAGAGAGAGGAGAGAGTGAGATTATCAGGAGAGAGAGAGAGGAGAGCGTGAGATTATCAGGAGAGAGAGGAGAGAGTGAGATTATCAGGAGAGAGAGAGGAGAGAGCGAGATTATCAGGAGAGAGAGAGAGGAGAGCGTGAGATTATCAGGAGAGAGTGAGATTATCAGGAGAGAGAGAGGAGAGAGTGAGATTATCAGGAGAGAGAGAGAGGAGAGAGTGAGATTATCAGGAGAGAGCGAGATTATCAGGAGAGAGAGAGAGGAGAGAGTGAGATTATCAGGAGAGAGAGGAGAGAGTGAGATTATCAGGAGAGAGAGAGAGGAGAGAGTGAGATTATCAGGAGAGAGAGGAGAGAGTGAGATTATCAGGAGAGAGAGAGGAGAGAGTGAGATTATCAGGAGAGAGAGAGGAGAGAGTGAGATTATCAGGAGAGAGAGGAGAGAGTGAGATTATCAGGAGAGAGAGGAGAGAGTGAGATTATCAGGAGAGGGAGAGAGGAGAGAGTGATATTATCAGGAGAGAGAGAGGAGAGAGTGAGATTATCAGGAGAGAGAGAGCAGAGAGTGAGATGATCAGGAGAGAGAGAGGAGAGAGTGAGATTATCAGGAGAGAGAGAGGAGAGAGTGAGATTATCAGGAGAGAGAGAGGAGAGAGTGAGATTATGAGGATAGAGAGAGGAGAGAGTGAGATTATCAGGAGGGAGAGAGTGAGATTATCAGGAGAGAGAGGGGAGAGAGAGATTATCAGGAGAGAGAGAGAGAGTGAGATTATCAGGAGAGAGAGAGAGGAGAGAGAGAGATTATCAGGAGAGAGAGAGGGAGAGAGAGATTATCAGGAGAGAGAGAGAGAGGAGAGAGTGAGATTATCAGGAGAGAGAGAGGAGAGAGTGAGATTATCAGGAGAGAGAGAGGAGAGAGTGAGATTATCAGGAGAGAGAGAGAGGAGAGAGTGAGATTCTCAGGAGAGAGAGAGAAGAGAGTGAGATTATCAGGAGAGAGAGAGAGAGAGGAGAGAGTGAGATTATCAGGAGAGAGAGAGGAGAGTGTGAGATTATCAGGGGAGAGAGAGAGGAGAGAGTGAGATTATCAGGAGAGAGAGAGGAGAGAGTGAGATTATCAGGAGAGAGAGAGGAGAGAGTGAGATTATCAGGAGAGAGAGAGAGAGAGAGAGGAGAGAGTGAGATTATCAGGAGAGAGAGAGGAGAGAGTGAGATTATCAGGAGAGAGTGAGAGGAGAGAGTGAGATTATCAGGAGAGAGAGAGGAGAGAGTGAGATTATCAGGAGAGAGAGAGGAGAGAGTGAGATTATCAGGAGAGAGAGAGAGGAGAGAGTGAGATTATCAGGAGAGAGAGAGGAGTGAGAGAGATTATCAGGAGAGAGAGGAGAGAGTGAGATTATCAGGAGAGAGGAGAGAGTGAGATTATCAGGAGAGAGAGAGAGGAGAGAGTGAGATTATCAGGAGAGAGTAGAGAGTGAGATTATCAGGAGAGAGAGAGAGAGTGAGATTATCAGGAGAGAGAGAGAGGAGAGAGTGAGATGATCAGGAGAGAGAGAGGAGAGAGTGAGATTATCAGGAGAGAGAGAGAGGAGAGAGTGAGATTATCAGGAGAGAGGAGAGAGCGAGATTATCAGGAGAGAGAGGAGAGAGAGTGATATTATCAGGAGAGAGAGAGGAGAGAGCGAGATTATCAGGAGAGAGAGCGAGATTATCAGGAGAGAGAGCGGAGAGAGCGAGATTATCAGAAGAGAGAGAGAGAGAGGAGAGAGTGAGATTATCAGGAGAGAGAGAAAAGAGAGTGAGATTATCAGGAGAGAGAGAGATAGAGAGTGAGATTATCAGGAGAGAGAGCGGAGAGAGTGAGGTTATGAGGAGAGAGAGAGAGTGAGATCATCAGGAGAGGGAGAGAGTGAGATTATAAGGAGAGGGAGAGAGAGGAGAGAGTGAGATTATCAGGAGAGAGAGAGAGGAGAGAGTGAGATTATCAGGAGAGAGAGGGAGAGAGAGAGTGAGATTATCAGGAGAGAGAGAGAGAGGAGAGAGTGAGATTATCAGGAGAGAGAGAGGAGAGAGTGAGATTATCAGGAGAGAGAGGAGAGAGTGATATTATCAGGAGAGAGAGTGGAGAGAGTGAGATTTTCAGGAGAGAGAGAGGAGAGAGTGAGATTATCAGGAGAGAGAGAGAGGAGAGAGTGAGATTATCAGGAGAGAGAGGAGAGAGTGAGATTATCAGGAGAGAGAGAGTGAGATTATTAGGAGAGAGAGAGAGGAGAGAGTGAGATTATCAGGAGAGAGAGAGAGAGGAGAGAGTGAGATTATCAGGAGAGAGGGAGAGAGTGAGATTATCAGGAGAGAGGGAGAGAGTGAGATTATCAGGAGAGAGAGAGGAGAGAGTGAGATTATCAGGAGAGAGAGAGAGGAGAGAGTGAGATTATCAGGAGAGAGAGAGGAGAGAGTGAGATTATCAGTAGAGAGAGAGAGGAGAGAGTGAGATTATCAGGAGAGAGAGGAGAGAGCGAGATTATCAGTAGAGAGAGAGAGGAGAGAGTGAGATTATCAGGAGAGAGAGGAGAGAGCGAGATTATCAGGAGAGAGAGAGAGGAGAGCGTGAGATTATCAGGAGAGAGAGGAGAGAGTGAGATTATCAGGAGAGAGAGAGGAGAGAGTGAGATTATCAGGAGAGAGAGAGAGGAGAGAGTGAGATTATCAGGAGAGAGCGAGATTATCAGGAGAGAGAGAGAGGAGAGAGTGAGATTATCAGGAGAGAGAGGAGAGAGTGAGATTATCAGGAGAGAGCGAGATTATCAGGAGAGAGAGAGGAGAGAGTGAGATTATCAGGAGAGAGAGAGAGGAGAGAGTGAGATTATCAGGAGAGAGAGGAGAGAGTGAGATTATCAGGAGAGAGAGGAGAGAGTGAGATTATCAGGAGAGGAGAGAGTGAGATTATCAGGAGAGGGAGAGAGGAGAGAGTGAGATTATCAGGAGAGAGAGAGGAGAGAGTGAGATTATCAGGAGAGAGAGAGGAGAGAGTGAGATTATCAGGAGAGAGAGAGTGAGATTATCAGGAGAGAGAGAGAGGAGAGAGTGAGATTATCAGGAGGGAGAGAGGAGAGAGTGAGATTATCAGGAGAGAGAGAGAGGAGAGAGTGAGATTATCAGGAGAGAGAGAGGAGAGAGTGAGATTATCAGGAGAGAGAGAGGAGAGAGTGAGATTATCAGGAGAGAGAGAGGAGAGAGTGAGATTATCAGGAGAGAGAGAGGAGAGAGTGAGATTATCAGGAGAGAGAGAGGAGAGAGTGAGATTTATCAGGAGAGAGAGAGGAGAGAGTGAGATTATCAGGAGAGAGAGAGGAGAGAGTGAGATTATCAGGAGAGAGAGAGGAGAGAGTGAGATTATCAGGAGAGAGAGAGGAGAGAGTGAGATTATCAGGAGAGAGAGAGAGAGGAGAGAGTGAGATTATCAGGAGAGAGAGAGGAGAGAGTGAGATTATCAGGAGAGAGAGAGAGAGGAGAGAGTGAGATTATCAGGAGAGAGAGAGGAGAGAGTGAGATTATCAGGAGAGAGAGGAGAGAGTGAGATTATCAGGAGAGAGAGAGGAGAGAGTGAGATTATCAGGAGAGAGAGAGGAGAGAGTGAGATTATCAGGAGAGAGAGAGAGGAGAGAGTGAGATTATCAGGAGAGAGAGAGGAGAGAGTGAGATTATCAGGAGAGAGAGAGAGGAGAGAGTGAGATTATCAGGAGAGAGAGAGAGGAGAGAGTGAGATTATCAGGAGAGAGAGAGAGGAGAGAGTGAGATTATCAGGAGGGAGAGAGGAGAGAGTGAGATTATCAGGAGAGAGAGAGAGAGAGATTATCAGGAGAGAGAGAGGAGAGAGTGAGATTATCAGGAGGGAGAGAGGAGAGAGTGAGATTATCAGGAGAGAGAGAGAGGAGAGAGTGAGATTATCAGGAGAGAGAGAGGAGAGAGTGAGATTATCAGTAGAGAGAGAGAGGAGAGAGTGAGATTATCAGGAGAGAGAGGAGAGAGCGAGATTATCAGTAGAGAGAGAGAGGAGAGAGTGAGATTATCAGGAGAGAGAGAGGAGAGAGTGAGATTATCAGGAGAGAGAGAGAGGAGAGCGTGAGATTATCAGGAGAGAGAGGAGAGAGTGAGATTATCAGGAGAGAGAGAGGAGAGAGCGAGATTATCAGGAGAGAGAGAGAGGAGAGTGTGAGATTATCAGGAGAGAGTGAGATTATCAGGAGAGAGAGAGGAGAGAGTGAGATTATCAGGAGAGAGAGAGAGGAGAGAGTGAGATTATCAGGAGAGAGCGAGATTATCAGGAGAGAGAGAGAGGAGAGAGTGAGATTATCAGGAGAGAGAGGAGAGAGTGAGATTATCAGGAGAGAGCGAGATTATCAGGAGAGAGAGAGGAGAGAGTGAGATTATCAGGAGAGAGAGAGGAGAGAGTGAGATTATCAGGAGAGAGAGGAGAGAGTGAGATTATCAGGAGAGAGAGGAGAGAGTGAGATTATCAGGAGAGGGAGAGAGGAGAGAGTGATATTATCAGGAGAGAGAGAGGAGAGAGTGAGATTATCAGGAGAGAGAGAGCAGAGAGTGAGATGATCAGGAGAGAGAGAGGAGAGAGTGAGATTATCAGGAGAGAGAGAGGAGAGAGTGAGATTATCAGGAGAGAGAGAGGAGAGAGTGAGATTATGAGGAGAGAGAGAGGAGAGAGTGAGATTATGAGGAGAGAGAGAGGAGAGAGTGAGATTATGAGGAGAGAGAGAGGAGAGAGTGAGATTATCAGGAGGGAGAGAGTGAGATTATCAGGAGAGAGAGGGGAGAGAGAGATTATCAGGAGAGAGAGAGAGAGTGAGATTATCAGGAGAGAGAGAGAGGAGAGAGAGAGATTATCAGGAGAGAGAGGGAGAGAGAGAGATTATCAGGAGAGAGAGAGAGAGGAGAGAGTGAGATTATCAGGAGAGAGAGAGGAGAGAGTGAGATTATCAGGAGAGAGAGAGGAGAGAGTGAGATTATCAGGAGAGAGAGAGAGGAGAGAGTGAGATTCTCAGGAGAGAGAGAGAGAGAGTGAGATTATCAGGAGAGAGAGAGAGAGAGGAGAGAGTGAGATTATCAGGAGAGAGAGAGGAGAGTGTGAGATTATCAGGGGAGAGAGAGAGGAGAGAGTGAGATTATCAGGAGAGAGAGAGGAGAGAGTGAGATTATCAGGAGAGAGAGAGGAGAGAGTGAGATTATCAGGAGAGAGAGAGAGAGAGAGAGGAGAGAGTGAGATTATCAGGAGAGAGAGAGAGGAGAGAGTGAGATTATCAGGAGAGAGAGAGGAGAGAGTGAGATTATCAGGAGAGAGAGAGGAGAGAGTGAGATTATCAGGAGAGAGAGAGGAGAGAGTGAGATTATCAGGAGAGAGAGAGGAGAGAGTGAGATTATCAGGAGAGAGAGAGGAGAGAGTGAGATTATCAGGAGAGAGAGAGGAGAGAGTGAGATTATCAGGAGAGAGAGAGGAGAGAGTGAGATTATCAGGAGAGAGAGAGGAGAGAGTGAGATTATCAGGAGAGAGAGAGGAGAGAGTGAGATTATCAGGAGAGAGAGAGAGGAGAGAGTGAGATTATCAGGAGAGAGAGAGGAGAGAGTGAGATTATCAGGAGAGAGAGAGAGAGGAGTGAGATTATCAGGAGAGAGAGAGGAGAGAGTGAGATTATCAGGAGAGAGAGGAGAGAGTGAGATTATCAGGAGAGAGAGAGGAGAGAGTGAGATTATCAGGAGAGAGAGAGGAGAGAGTGAGATTATCAGGAGAGAGAGAGGAGAGAGTGAGATTATCAGGAGAGAGAGAGAGGAGAGAGTGAGATTATCAGGAGAGAGAGAGGAGAGAGTGAGATTATCAGGAGAGAGAGAGAGGAGAGAGTGAGATTATCAGGAGAGAGAGAGAGGAGAGAGTGAGATTATCAGGAGAGAGAGAGAGGAGAGAGTGAGATTATCAGGAGGGAGAGAGGAGAGAGTGAGATTATCAGGAGAGAGAGAGAGAGAGATTATCAGGAGAGAGAGAGAGGAGAGAGTGAGATTATCAGGAGGGAGAGAGGAGAGAGTGAGATTATCAGGAGAGAGAGAGAGGAGAGAGTGAGATTATCAGGAGAGAGAGAGGAGAGAGTGAGATTATCAGTAGAGAGAGAGAGGAGAGAGTGAGATTATCAGGAGAGAGAGGAGAGAGCGAGATTATCAGTAGAGAGAGAGAGGAGAGAGTGAGATTATCAGGAGAGAGAGAGGAGAGAGTGAGATTATCAGGAGAGAGAGAGAGGAGAGCGTGAGATTATCAGGAGAGAGAGAGGAGAGAGTGAGATTATCAGGAGAGAGAGAGGAAGAGAGCGAGATTATCAGGAGAGAGAGAGAGGAGAGTGTGAGATTATCAGGAGAGAGTGAGATTATCAGGAGAGAGAGAGGAGAGAGTGAGATTATCAGGAGAGAGAGAGAGGAGAGAGTGAGATTATCAGGAGAGAGCGAGATTATCAGGAGAGAGAGAGAGGAGAGAGTGAGATTATCAGGAGAGAGAGGAGAGAGTGAGATTATCAGGAGAGAGCGAGATTATCAGGAGAGAGAGAGGAGAGAGTGAGATTATCAGGAGAGAGAGGAGAGAGTGAGATTATCAGGAGAGAGAGGAGAGAGTGAGATTATCAGGAGAGGGAGAGAGGAGAGAGTGATATTATCAGGAGAGAGAGAGGAGAGAGTGAGATTATCAGGAGAGAGAGAGCAGAGAGTGAGATGATCAGGAGAGAGAGAGGAGAGAGTGAGATTATCAGGAGAGAGAGAGGAGAGAGTGAGATTATCAGGAGAGAGAGAGGAGAGAGTGAGATTATGAGGAGAGAGAGAGGAGAGAGTGAGATTATCAGGAGGGAGAGAGTGAGATTATCAGGAGAGAGAGGGGAGAGAGAGATTATCAGGAGAGAGAGAGAGAGGAGAGAGTGAGATTATCAGGAGAGAGAGAGGAGAGAGTGAGATGATCAGGAGAGAGAGAGGAGAGAGTGAGATTATCAGGAGAGAGAGAGGAGAGAGTGAGATTATCAGGAGAGAGAGAGGAGAGAGTGAGATTATCAGGAGGGAGAGAGAGAGGAGAGGGAGATTATCAGGAGAGAGAGAGAGGAGAGAGTGAGATTATCAGGAGAGAGAGAGAGGAGAGAGTGAGATTATCAGGAGAGAGAGAGAGAGGAGAGAGTGAGATTATCAGGAGAGAGAGTGAGTAGAGAGTGAGATTATCAGGAGAGTGAGTGAGGAGAGAGTGAGATTATGAGGAGAGAGAGAGGAGAGAGTGAGATTATCAGGAGGGAGAGAGTGAGATTATCAGGAGAGAGAGGGGGAGAGAGAGATTATCAGGAGAGAGAGAGAGAGTGAGATTATCAGGAGAGAGAGAGAGGAGAGAGAGAGATTATCAGGAGAGAGAGGGAGAGAGAGATTATCAGGAGAGAGAGAGAGAGGAGAGAGTGAGATTATCAGGAGAGAGAGAGGAGAGAGTGAGATTATCAGGAGAGAGAGAGGAGAGAGTGAGATTATCAGGAGAGAGAGAGAGGAGAGAGTGAGATTCTCAGGAGAGAGAGAGAAGAGAGTGAGATTATCAGGAGAGAGAGAGAGAGAGGAGAGAGTGAGATTATCAGGAGAGAGAGAGGAGAGTGTGAGATTATCAGGGGAGAGAGAGAGGAGAGAGTGAGATTATCAGGAGAGAGAGAGGAGAGAGTGAGATTATCAGGAGAGAGAGAGGAGAGAGTGAGATTATCAGGAGAGAGAGAGAGAGAGAGAGGAGAGAGTGAGATTATCAGGAGAGAGAGAGGAGAGAGTGAGATTATCAGGAGAGAGTGAGAGGAGAGAGTGAGATTATCAGGAGAGAGAGAGGAGAGAGTGAGATTATCAGGAGAGAGAGAGGAGAGAGTGAGATTATCAGGAGAGAGAGAGAGGAGAGAGTGAGATTATCAGGAGAGAGAGAGGAGTGAGAGAGATTATCAGGAGAGAGAGGAGAGAGTGAGATTATCAGGAGAGAGAGGAGAGAGTGAGATTATCAGGAGAGAGAGAGAGGAGAGAGTGAGATTATCAGGAGAGAGTAGAGAGTGAGATTATCAGGAGAGAGAGAGAGAGAGGAGAGAGTGAGATTATCAGGAGAGAGAGAGAGGAGAGAGTGAGATGATCAGGAGAGAGAGAGGAGAGAGTGAGAATATCAGGAGAGAGAGAGAGGAGAGAGTGAGATTATCAGGAGAGAGGAGAGAGCGAGATTATCAGGAGAGAGAGGAGAGAGAGTGATATTATCAGGAGAGAGAGAGGAGAGAGCGAGATTATCAGGAGAGAGAGTGAGATTATCAGGAGAGAGAGCGGAGAGAGCGAGATTATCAGAAGAGAGAGAGAGAGAGGAGAGAGTGAGATTATCAGGAGAGAGAGAAAAGAGAGTGAGATTATCAGGAGAGAGAGAGATAGAGAGTGAGATTATCAGGAGAGAGAGCGGAGAGAGTGAGGTTATGAGGAGAGAGAGAGAGTGAGATCATCAGGAGAGGGAGAGAGTGAGATTATAAGGAGAGGGAGAGAGAGGAGAGAGTGAGATTATCAGGAGAGAGAGGGAGGAGAGAGTGAGATTATCAGGAGAGAGAGGGAGAGAGAGAGTGAGATTATCAGGAGAGAGAGAGAGAGGAGAGAGTGAGATTATCAGGAGAGAGAGAGGAGAGAGTGAGATTATCAGGAGAGAGAGGAGAGAGTGATATTATCAGGAGAGAGAGTGGAGAGAGTGAGATTTTCAGGAGAGAGAGAGGAGAGAGTGAGATTATCAGGAGAGAGAGAGAGGAGAGAGTGAGATTATCAGGAGAGAGAGGAGAGAGTGAGATTATCAGGAGAGAGAGAGTGAGATTATTAGGAGAGAGAGAGAGGAGAGAGTGAGATTATCAGGAGAGAGAGAGAGAGGAGAGAGTGAGATTATCAGGAGAGAGGGAGAGAGTGAGATTATCAGGAGAGAGGGAGAGAGTGAGATTATCAGGAGAGAGAGAGGAGAGAGTGAGATTATCAGGAGAGAGAGAGAGGAGAGAGTGAGATTATCAGGAGAGAGAGAGGAGAGAGTGAGATTATCAGTAGAGAGAGAGAGGAGAGAGTGAGATTATCAGGAGAGAGAGGAGAGAGCGAGATTATCAGTAGAGAGAGAGAGGAGAGAGTGAGATTATCAGGAGAGAGAGGAGAGAGCGAGATTATCAGGAGAGAGAGAGAGGAGAGCGTGAGATTATCAGGAGAGAGAGGAGAGAGTGAGATTATCAGGAGAGAGAGAGGAGAGAGTGAGATTATCAGGAGAGAGAGAGAGGAGAGAGTGAGATTATCAGGAGAGAGCGAGATTATCAGGAGAGAGAGAGAGGAGAGAGTGAGATTATCAGGAGAGAGAGGAGAGAGTGAGGTTATGAGGAGAGAGAGAGAGTGAGATCATCAGGAGAGGGAGAGAGTGAGATTATAAGGAGAGGGAGAGAGAGGAGAGAGTGAGATTATCAGGAGAGAGAGAGAGGAGAGAGTGAGATTATCAGGAGAGAGAGGGAGAGAGAGAGTGAGATTATCAGGAGAGAGAGAGAGAGGAGAGAGTGAGATTATCAGGAGAGAGAGAGGAGAGAGTGAGATTATCAGGAGAGAGAGGAGAGAGTGATATTATCAGGAGAGAGAGGAGAGGAGAGAGTGAGATTTTCAGGAGAGAGAGAGGAGAGAGTGAGATTATCAGGAGAGAGAGAGAGGAGAGAGTGAGATTATCAGGAGAGAGAGGAGAGAGTGAGATTATCAGGAGAGAGAGAGTGAGATTATTAGGAGAGAGAGAGAGGAGAGAGTGAGATTATCAGGAGAGAGAGAGAGAGGAGAGAGTGAGATTATCAGGAGAGAGGGAGAGAGTGAGATTATCAGGAGAGAGGGAGAGAGTGAGATTATCAGGAGAGAGAGAGGAGAGAGTGAGATTATCAGGAGAGAGAGAGAGGAGAGAGTGAGATTATCAGGAGAGAGAGAGGAGAGAGTGAGATTATCAGTAGAGAGAGAGAGGAGAGAGTGAGATTATCAGGAGAGAGAGGAGAGAGCGAGATTATCAGTAGAGAGAGAGAGGAGAGAGTGAGATTATCAGGAGAGAGAGGAGAGAGCGAGATTATCAGGAGAGAGAGAGAGGAGAGCGTGAGATTATCAGGAGAGAGAGGAGAGAGTGAGATTATCAGGAGAGAGAGAGGAGAGAGTGAGATTATCAGGAGAGAGAGAGAGGAGAGAGTGAGATTATCAGGAGAGAGCGAGATTATCAGGAGAGAGAGAGAGGAGAGAGTGAGATTATCAGGAGAGAGAGGAGAGAGTGAGATTATCAGGAGAGAGCGAGATTATCAGGAGAGAGAGAGGAGAGAGTGAGATTATCAGGAGAGAGAGAGAGGAGAGAGTGAGATTATCAGGAGGAGAGAGGAGAGAGTGAGATTATCAGGAGAGAGAGGAGAGAGTGAGATTATCAGGAGAGGAGAGAGTGAGATTATCAGGAGAGGGAGAGAGGAGAGAGTGAGATTATCAGGAGAGAGAGAGGAGAGAGTGAGATTATCAGGAGAGAGAGAGGAGAGAGTGAGATTATCAGGAGAGAGAGAGGAGAGAGTGAGATTATCAGGAGAGAGAGAGGAGAGAGTGAGATTATCAGGAGAGAGAGGAGAGAGCGAGATTATCAGGAGAGAGAGAGAGGAGAGCGTGAGATTATCAGGAGAGAGAGGAGAGAGTGAGATTATCAGGAGAGAGAGATGAGAGAGTGAGATTATCAGGAGCGAGAGAGGAGAGAGTGAGATTATCAGGAGAGAGAGGAGAGAGTGAGATTATCAGGAGAGAGAGAGGAGAGAGTGAGATTATCAGGAGAGAGAGGAGAGAGCGAGATTATCAGGAGAGAGAGAGAGGAGAGCGTGAGATTATCAGGAGAGAGAGGAGAGAGTGAGATTATCAGGAGAGAGAGATGAGAGAGTGAGATTATCAGGAGCGAGAGAGGAGAGAGTGAGATTATCAGGAGAGAGAGGAGAGAGTGAGATTATGAGGAGAGAGTGAGATTATCAGGAGAGAGAGAGAGAGGAGAGAGAGGAGAGAGTGAGATTATCAGGAGAGAGAGATGAGAGAGTGAGATTATCAGGAGAGAGAGAGGAGATAGTGAGATTATCAGGAGAGGAGAGAGTGAGATTATCAGGAGAGAGAGAGAGGAGAGAGTGAGATTATCAGGAGAGAGAGGAGAGAGTGAGATTATCAGGAGAGAGCGAGATTATCAGGAGAGAGAGAGGAGAGAGTGAGATTATCAGGAGAGAGAGAGAGGAGAGAGTGAGATTATCAGGAGAGAGAGGAGAGAGTGAGATTATCAGGAGAGAGAGGACGAGAGTGAGATTATCAGGAGAGGAGAGAA
>NW_027139042.1:0-25335 GCF_035084215.1 Heptranchias perlo | reverse complement strand
TCGTTATTGAGGAAGTGGTAACAGGGCACTTAGAAAATCATAATCTGATCAGGCAGAGTCAACATGGTTTTATGAAAGGGAAATCGTGTTTGACAAATTTATTGGTGTTTTTTGAGGATGTAACGAGCAGGGTGGATAAAGGGGAACCAGTGGATGGAGTATATTTGGATTTTCAAAAGGCATTCGATAAGGTGCCACATAAAAGGTTGTTACACAAGATAAGGGCTCATGGGGTTGGGGGTAATATATTAGCATGGATTGAGGATTGGTTAAAGGACAGAAAACAGAGAGTAGGGATAAACGGGTCATTCTCAGGTTGACAGGCTGTAACTAGTGGGGTACCTCAAGGATCAGTGCTTGGGCCTCAGCTATTTACAATCTATATTAATGACTTAGATGAAGGGACCGAGAGTAATGTATCCAAGTTTGCTGATGATACAAAGCTCGGTGGGAAAGTAAGCTGTGAGGAGGGGACACAGAGTCTGCAAAGGGATATAGACAGGTTAAGTGAGTGGGAGAGAAGGTGGCAGATGGAGCATAATGTGGGAAAATGTGAGGTTATTCACATTGGTGGGAAGAATAGAAAAACAGAATATTTTTTAAATGGTGAGAAACTATTAAATGTTGGTGTTGAGAGAGATTTGGGTGTCCTGGTACACGAAACACAGAAAGTTAACATGCAGGTACAGCAAGTAATTAGGAAGGCAAATGGAATATTGGCCTTTATTGGAGGGGGATTGGAGTCCAAGAGTGAGGAAGTCTTACTACAATTGTACAGGGTTTTGGTGAGACCTCACCTGGAGTACTGTGTACAGTTTTGGTCTCCTTATCTAAGGAAGGATATACTTGCCTTAGAGGCGGTGCAGAGAAGGTTCACTCGATTAATTCCTGGGATGAGAGGGTTGTCCTATGAGGAGAGATTGAGTAGAATGGGCCGATACTCTCTGGAGTTTAGAAGAATGAGAGGTGAAACAGATAAGATTCTGAGGGGGTTTGACAGGGTAGATGCTGAGAGGCTGTTTCCCCCTGGCTGGAGAGTCTAGAACCAGGGGGGATAGTCTCAGGATAGGGGGTCGGCCATTCAAGACTGAGATGAGGAGGAATTTCTTCACTCAGAGAGTGGTGAATCTTTGGAATTCTCTCCCCCAGAGGGCTGTGGGTGCTCAGTCGTTGAGAATATTCAAGGCTGAGATGGATGGATTTCTGGACTCTCGGGGAATCGAGGGATATGGGGATCGGGCGGGAAAGTGGAGTTGAGGTCGAAGATCAGCCATGATCAGATGGAATGGCGGAGCAGGCTGGAGGGGCCGAGTGGCCTCCTCCTGCTCCTATTTCTTATGCTCGACTGATTGTCTGTTCCCCTGATGTATTGTGTCTCTCTCTCTGTCGGCAGGTGCCCAGGAGTGTAACGGTTACAGTGCTGACGAGGAGTTGGACGGGTCGATGAGCCGTGAGGTGGCCTTGGTCTCGGCCAACGGCATTGGCGCCAAGTACCGCCGGGGGCTGGATAGCGGAGGAGGGGGCAGCGGGTACTGCCGGCCCGTGGGGAGGGTCCCAGGAGGGGAGGGCGGGTACTGCCGGCCTGTGGGGAGGGTCCCAGGAGGGGAGGGCGGGTACTGCCGGCCCGTGGGGAGGGTCCCAGGGTATTACGGCAAGACGAGGAGGGGCTTTGGGCGGAGGTTTGAGAGAAAGCCTTGGAGCGGGGCGGTGAACGGGTTTGTCGGTGGTGCCCGCAGTGGGTGGAAGTCAGGACCAGGGGGGCGGGAAGACGCTGGTCGAGCGGCCAGGCTGAGGGAGGGCGAGGAGAGACAGGAGGAGGAAGAGGAGGAGCCGCCCAGACCGGGGCAGTCTCTCGTCTCCCCGGACCGCGGTGAAGAGGAGCAGACGCCATGGACCCTGTTCAAACCACCTCCTGCGTTCCCGGTGGACAGCAGCACTGCCAGGACCCTGCCCAGGATCAGTTACGCGAGTAAAGTGAAGGAGAGTCTGAGCAGGAGCTCCCCTCAGGCCAGGGTCCCCCTCACCTCCGGCGAGGGGCACGCTGACGACAGCAGTGCTTCGGAGGGCAGCGAGTGCGAGGCCTGGATTGCCCCCGACAGCGACCGCGGCCTGGGCTCCATCTTCCACAATCAGTGGGGTCTGTCGTTCATCACCGAACCCGGCAACGGCAGAGAGAGCTCGGCCTCCCACCATCGGACTGAACTGATCTCTGAGCCCTCCGAGCCCTCGGATCCCTCCTGCCCAGGGGGGCCCAGCACCCTCCCCTCCCCTGTACATAGACTCAGCCCCAACGGTGAGTGGTGGCAAGGGGCCAGGAGGCTGGATCTGCAGGCTGTCGTTCTGTACTTCTCTACAGGTATGTGGCGGCACGCACGCACACACACACACACACACACACACACACACACACACAGCCTCATGGGTCCGGGAGATCCAGGGTTCCTGCTCCTGATCACTGTCCAGTGACCCCTGGGTTAGAGAGAGGGGGAAATCAGCCAGGGTTCCTGCTCCTGATCACTGTCCAGTGACCCCTGGGTTAGAGAGAGGGGGGAAATCAGCCAGGGTTCCTGCTCCCGATCACTGTCCAGTGACCCCTGGGTTAGAGAGAGGGGGAAATCAGCCAGGGTTCCTGCTCCCGATCACTGTCCAGTGACCCCCTGGGTTAGAGAGAGGGGGAAATCAGCCAGGGTTCCTGCTCCCGATCACTGTCCAGTGACCCCTGGGTTAGAGAGAGGGGAAAATCAGCCAGGGTTCCTGCTCCTGATCACTGTCCAGTGACCCCCTGGGTTAGAGAGAGGGGGAAATCAGCCAGGGTTCCTGCTCCCGATCACTGTCAAGTGACCCCCTGGGTTAGAGAGAGGGGGAAATCAGCCAGGGTTCCTGCTCCTGATCACTGTCCAGTGACCCCTGGGTTAGAGAGAGGGGGAAATCAGCCAGGGTTCCTGCTCCTGATCACTGTCCAGTGACCCCTGGGTTAGAGAGAGGGGGAAATCAGACAGGGTTCCTGCTCCCGATCACTGTCCAGTGACCCCCTGGGTTAGAGAGAGGGGGAAATCAGACAGGGTTCCTGCTCCCGATCACTGTCCAGTGACCCCTGGGTTAGAGAGAGGGGAAATCAGCCAGGGTTCCTGCTCCTGATCACTGTCCAGTGACCCCCTGGGTTAGAGAGAGGGGGAAATCAGCCAGGGTTCCTGCTCCTGATCACTGTCCAGTGACCCCTGGGTTAGAGAGAGGGGGAAATCAGCCAGGGTTCCTGCTCCCGATCACTGTCCAGTGACCCCCTGGGTTAGAGAGAGGGGGAAATCAGCCAGGGTTCCTGCTCCCGATCACTGTCCAGTGACCCCCTGGGTTAGAGAGAGGGGGAAATCAGCCAGGGTTCCTGCTCCCGATCACTGTCCAGTGACCCCCCTGGGTTAGAGAGAGGGGGAAATCAGCCAGGGTTCCTGCTCCCGATCACTGTCCAGTGACCCCTGGGTTAGAGAGAGGGGGAAATCAGCCAGGGTTCCTGCTCCCGATCACTGTCCAGTGACCCCAGGGTTAGAGAGAGAGGAAATCAGCCAGGGTTCCTGCTCCTGATCACTGTCCAGTGACCCCTGGGTTAGAGAGAGGGGGAAATCAGCCAGGGTTCCTGCTCCTGATCACTGTCCAGTGACCCCCTGGGTTAGAGAGAGGGGAAATCAGCCAGGGTTCCTGCTCCTGATCACTGTCCAGTGACCCCTGGGTTAGAGAGAGGGGGAAATCAGCCAGGGTTCCTGCTCCCGATCACTGTCCAGTGACCCCTGGGTTAGAGAGAGGGGGAAATCAGCCAGGGTTCCTGCTCCCGATCACTGTCCAGTGACCCCTGGGTTAGAGAGAGGGGGAAATCAGCCAGGGTTCCTGCTCCTGATCACTGTCCAGTGACCCCTGGGTTTCTGTTTATTAATCTCTTTCTCCTGTTTTTGTTTTTCTAGAGTGGGATCAGATTTGGGACAGGCACAGACGAGGTGAGGGTCGCAGGGTTTCAGATATTTGTTGATTAAAGTGTGTGAATTGTTTTGAGTGTGGGACACGGACAGGATTAGCAGCACCTTCCTGCACTCGGGAACCTGAGCGACGTCTCCTCTTCCTCTCCCCTCCCCCCCTCCTCTTCCTCTTCCCCCCCCCCCCTCCTCTTCCTCTTCCCCCCCTCCTCTTCCTCTTCCCCCCCCCCTCCTCTTCCTCTTCCCCCCCCCTCCTCATCCTCTCCCCCCCTCCTCATCCTCTTCCCCCCCCCCTCCTCTTCCCCTCCCCTCCCCCCTCCTCTTCCTCTTCCCCCCCCCTCCTCTTCCTCTCCCCCCCCTCCTCTTCCTCTTCCCCCCCTCCACTTCCTCTTCCCCCCCCTCCACTTCCCCCCTCCACAACCTCCCCCCCCTCAATCCCTTCCCCCCCCCTCCTCTTCCTCTTCCCCCCCCTCCACAACCACTACCCCCCCACAACCCCCCCCACCATCCACTCCCCCCCACTCCTCTTCCCCCCCCCCCTCCTCTTCCACTTCCCCCCCCACCTCAACCTCTTCCCCCCCCTCACTTCCTCATCCCCCCCCCCTCCACTACCCCAACCCCCCCCCACACACCCCCCCCCCACATCCCCCCCCCCCCACCACAACCCAACCCCCACCACTTCCACAACCCCCCACCACTCCACAACCCCCCCACCTCAACCACTTCCCCCCCTCCTCTTCCACTTCCCCCCACCTCTCCACTCCCCCCCACCTCTTCCTCTTCCCCCCTCCTCTTCCTCTTCCCCCCCTCCTCTCCTCTTCCCCCCACCTCTTCCTCTTCCCCCCCTCCACTTCTCTTCCCCCCTCCTCTTCCTCTTCCCCCCCTCCTCTTCCTCTTCCCCCCCTCCTCTTCCTCTTCCCCCCCTCCTCTTCCTCTTCCCCCCCTCCTCTTCCTCATCCCCCCCCTCCTCTCCCTCCCCCTCCACAACCTCAACCCCCCCCCTCACCTCAACCCCCCCACCACATCCTCTCCCCCCTCCTCTTCCTCTACCCCCCCCCTCCACATCCTCTACCCCCCCTCCTCTCCTCTTCCCCCCCTCCCTCTTCCTCTCCCCCCCTCCTCTTCCCCTTCCCCCCTCTTCCTCTTCCTCTCCCCCCACCTCTTCCACATCCACTCCCCCCCTCCTCATCCCTCCCCCCCTCTTCCTCTTCCTCTCCCCCCCTCCTCTTCCTCCTTCCCCCCCTCCTCTTCCTCTTCCCCCCCTCCTCTTCCTCTTCCCCCCCTCCTCTTCCTTCCCCCCCCTCCTCTCTCTCATCCCCCCCTCCTCTTCTTCTTCCCCCCCTCCTCTTCTTCTTCCCCCCCTCCTCTTCCTCTCCCCCCCTCCTCTTCCCCTTCCCCCCTCTTCCTCTTCCTCTCCCCCCCTCCTCCTCTTCCTCTCCCCCCTCCTCTCCTCTCCCCCCCCCCTCCTCTTCCTCATCCACTCCCCCCCTCCTCTTCCTCTTCCTCTCCCCCCCTCCTCTTCCTCTTCCTCTCCCCCCCTCCTCTTCCCCTTCCCCCCTCTTCCTCTCCCCCCCTCCTCTTCCCCTTCCCCCCTCTTCCTCTTCCTCTCCCCCCCTCCTCTTCCTCTCCCCCCCTCCTCTTCCTCTTCCCCCCTCCTCTTCCTCTTCCCCCCCTCCTCTTCCTCTTCCCCCCTCCTCTTCCTCTTCCCCCCCCTCCTCTTCCTCTTCCCCCCCCCCTCCTCTTCCACTTCCCCCCCTCCTCTTCCACTTCCCCCCCTCCTCTTCCACTTCCCCCCCTCCTCTTCCACTTCCCCCCCTCCTCTTCCACTTCCCCCCCTCCTCTTCCTCTTCCCCCTCCTCTTCCTCTTCCCCCCCTCCTCTTCCTCTTCCCCCCTCCTCTTCCTCTTCCCCCCCCTCCTCTTCCTCTTCCCCCCTCCTCTTCCTCTTCCCCCCCTCCTCTTCCTCTTCCCCCCCTCCTCTTCCTCTTCCCCCCCTCCTCTTCCTCTTCCCCCCCTCCTCTTCCTCTTCCCCCCCTCCTCTTCCTCTTCCCCCCCTCCTCTTCCTCTTCCCCCCCTCCTCTTCCTCTTCCCCCCCTCCTCTTCCTCTTCCCCCCCTCCTCTTCCTCTTCCCCCCCTCTTCCTCTTCCTCTCCCCCCCTCTTCCTCTTCCTCTCCCCCCCTCCTCTTCCCCTTCCCCCCTCTTCCTCTTCCTCTCCCCCCCTCCTCTTCCTCTTCCTCTCCCCCCCTCCTCTTCCCCTTCCCCCCTCTTCCTCTTCCTCTCCCCCCCTCCTCTTCCCCTTCCCCCCTCTTCCTCTCCCCCCCTCCTCTTCCTCTCCCCCCCTCCTCTTCCTCTCCCCCCCTCCTCTTCCTCTCCCCCCCTCCTCTTCCTCTCCCCCCCTCCTCTTCCTCTCCCCCCCTCCTCTTCCTCTCCCCCCCTCCTCTTCCTCTCCCCCCCTCCTCTTCCTCTTCCCCCCCTCCTCTTCCTCTTCCCCCCCTCCTCTTCCTCTTCCCCCCCTCCTCTTCTTCTTCCCCCCCTCCTCTTCCTCTCCCCCCCTCCTCTTCCCCTTCCCCCCTCTTCCTCTTCCTCTCCCCCCCCTCCTCTTCCTCTTCCTCTCCCCCCCTCCTCTTCCTCTTCCTCTCCCCCCCTCCTCTTCCTCTTCCTCTCCCCCCCTCCTCTTCCTCTTCCTCTCCCCCCCCTCCTCTTCCTCTTCCTCTCCCCCCCTCCTCTTCCTCTTCCTCTCCCCCCCTCCTCTTCCCCTTCCCCCCTCTTCCTCTTCCTCTCCCCCCCTCCTCTTCCCCTTCCCCCTCTTCCTCTTCCTCTCCCCCCTCCTCTTCCTCTTCCCCCCCTCCTCTTCCTCTTCCCCCCCTCCTCTTCCTCTTCCCCCCTCCTCTTCCTCTTCCCCCCCCCCCCCCCCTCCTCTTCCCCCCTCCCCGGAGGTGTGGAGCCTGGGGATCGATGTCGCCCTGAGCGGATCCCAGGAGTCCATTTCCAGGTTGTATCTCCTCTCCCCCCAACCCCCCACCCCCCCCCCCCTCTCTCCCTGTCCTCCACTTCACTCCCTGCCCCCCACTCTGAGACTCTGAACATGTCCCAGAAAACTCTGTGAATCACCACCGTTCCCTCTCCAGCAACAGCCAGTGAAAGTAATTAAAACACTGGGTGTAAACAGTGAGGGAACCCCACACAGAGCAGGAAAGGTCCAGGCTCCATCCCCGGCCTGTATTGCTTTCCCCCGCGGGGTACGGTCGGGGAGAGTCGGTGCCCCCCCCGGGAGGGAGGGGGGGGGGGGGGGAGGAGAAGAAGAGTCGGTGCCCCCCCGGGGAGGACCCGGTGAGGGGCGGTTACTGATGTTAACACTTGCTCCCTTCCTGTTCCAGATCCCACTGCTGTCGTCCTGTACGAGGAATCGCTGGACGGTGCTGGTCACACGGACTGACCCTGTCCCAACACCATCGAACCTTGGAACGAGCCTTCACTCACGGTGAGGAGCAGGAGGTGGAGGTTTCTGTGAACACAGCCCTGCCCTGCACTGGAGCACAGTGTCGGGGTGGGAAAGGGAGCAGAGGAGCCCCCGAAGAGTTGGGACTTTTAAACAAAACCGAATTACGGGCAAGTTTTGAAAAGTTGCCGATAAGCGATGGATTAAAAGTCTGTTTTTCTAAAGTTGCTGCGTTCTCCGGTTCATTCACTGTCACTGACCTGTCACGTACCCCGGACCAGGGAGGGGATCGGACCTGCTCCTGGGACAAGGTGGGAAGAGGCTGCAGTCGAGCTCATGAACGATCATTAATCTGGGGGTCCGAGTGAAACAAGATCAAAAAGTTAGTTTGCAGGTGATCAAGAAGGCCAACGGAATGTTGGCTTTTATTGCTAGGGGGATAGAATATAAAAACAGGGAGGTATTGCTGCAGTTATATAAGGTATTGGTGAGACCGCACCTGGAATACTGCATACAGTTTTGGTCTCCATACTTAAGAAAAGACAGACTTGCTCTCTAGGCAGTACAAAGAAGGTTCACTCGGTTAATCCCGGGGATGAGGGGGCGGACATATGAGGAGAGGTTGAGTAGATTGGGACTCTACTCATTGGAGTTCAGAAGAATGAGAGGCGATCTTATTGAAACATATAAGATTGTGAAGGGTCTTGATCGGGTGGATGCGGTAAGGATGTTCCCAAGGATGGGTGAAACTAGAACTAGGGGGCATAATCTTAGAATAAGGGGCTGCTCTTTCAAAACTGAGATGAGGAGAAACTTCTTCACTCAGAGGGTGGTAGGTCTGTGGAATTTGCTGCCCCCAGGAAGCTGTGGAAGCTACATCATTATTTCTGTTTTAAATTTATTTAGACAGTTTCCTGGAAGTAAAGGGAATTAGGGGTTACGGAGAGCGGGCAGGAAATTGGACATGAATTTAGATTTGAGGTCAGGATTAGATCGGCCATGATCTTATTGAATGGCGGAGCAGGCTCGAGGGGCCGATTGGCCGACTCCTGCTCCTATTTCTTATGTTCTTATTAATCTCAGCCCCGCTGACCAGGAAAGAGCCGGGATCCATCCCAGGCCCACTAGCCCCCCCAGGGTGGGGGGAAAAGAGAGTCACGGATCTGTGGGGGGTCCCGTACCCCCGGGGGGAGAGTCGGTGCCCCCTGCGGGGGGACCAGTACCCCCCCCCCCACCGCCCCAGGGAGAGGAATTCCTCTTGTCCTGAGCCCCGCGACACAGGACGGAGAGTGGGGGGGTCCGGAGATTACACAGCTGGAATGTAAGGTACAAGGTGTAACCAGGGGACAGACAGACGGACAAACCTTTCATCGAGCGACACTGCACACGAGGCCATTCAGCCTCTTGCTGCCTGTCTATCACCTGTAACTCCCTGATATTCCACCGGGATTGTCTCGCAGTCCAATCTGACCCGGGTTTCCCCCCGAACTCCTGCAGCGACAAACAGCAGGGCGATGGTCAGAAATTTAACTCCAACTCGTGATACGACGACTTTCTGTACGAATTAAAAACTGGTTTGAGTAAAGTACAGCGAGAGGTCACAACAATGGTCCAAATTCTGCAGCAAGTGAAGTTTACAGTGTGGACTGAGACACTCACCCCACCGTTAAACCCCGGGGACATCCAGGGACCCCCGTTAAACAGGGGGGGACATCCAGGGACCCCCGTTAAACGGGGGGAACATTCACTGACCCCACCGTTAAATGGGGGGACATCCAGGGACCCCCGTGAAACAGGGGGGGACATCCAGGGACCCCCGTTAAACGGGGGGAACATTCACTGACCCCACCGTTAAATGGGGGGACATCCAGGGACCCCCGTGAAACAGGGGGAACATCCAGGGACCTCACCGTTAAACAGGGGGAACATCCAGGGACCCCACCGTTAAACAGGGGGAACATCCAGGGACCTCACCGTTAAACAGGGGGAACATCCAGGGACCTCACCGTTAAACAGGGGGAACATCCAGGGACCTCACCGTGAAACAGGGGGAACATCCAGAGACCCCACCGTTAAACCCCAGGGACATCCAGGGACCTCACCGTTAAACAGGGGAACATCCAGGGACCTCACCGTTAAACAGGGGGAACATCCAGGGACCTCACCGTTAAACAGGGGGAACATCCAGGGACCCCACCGTTAAACAGGGGAACATCCAGGGACCTCACCGTTAAACAGGGGGAACATCCAGGGACCTCACCGTTAAACAGGGGGACATCCAGGGACCCCACCGTTAAACAGGGGAACATCCAGGGACCTCACCGTTAAACAGGGGGAACATTCAGGGACCTCACCGTTAAACAGGGGGGACATCCAGGGACATCACCGTTAAACAGGGGGAACATCCAGGGACCCCACCGTTAAACAGGGGGAACATCCAGGGACCTCACCGTTAAACAGGGGAACATCCAGGGACCTCACCGTTAAACAGGGGGGACATCCAGGGACCCCACCGTTAAACAGGGGGAACATCCAGGGACCCCACCGTTAAACAGGGGGAACATCCAGGGACCCCACCGTTAAACAGGGGGAACATCCAGGGACCCCACCGTTAAACAGGGGGGAACATCCAGGGACCTCACCGTTAAACAGGGGGAACATCCAGGGACCTCACCGTTAAACAGGGGGACATCCAGGGACCTCACCGTTAAACAGGGGGAACATCCAGGGACCCCACCGTTAAACAGGGGGAACATCCAGGGACCCCACCGTTAAACAGGGGGAACATCCAGGGACCTCACCGTTAAACAGGGGGAACATCCAGGGACCCCACCGTGAAACAGGGGGAACATCCAGGGACCTCACCGTTAAACAGGGGGAACATCCAGGGACCTCACCGTTAAACAGGCGGAACATCCAGGGACCTCACCGTTAAACAGGGGGAACATCCAGGGACCCCACCGTTAAACAGGGGGAACATCCAGGGACCTCACCGTTAAACAGGGGGAACATCCAGGGACCCCACCGTTAAACAGGGGAACATCCAGGGACCCCACCGTTAAACAGGGGGAACATCCAGGGACCTCACCGTTAAACAGGGGGACATCCAGGGACCTCACCGTTAAACAGGGGAACATCCAGGGACCTCACCGTTAAACAGGGGAACATCCAGGGACCTCACCGTTAAACAGGGGAACATCCAGGGACCTCACCGTTAAACAGGGGGGAACATCCAGGGACCTCACCGTTAAACAGGGGAACATCCAGGGACCCCACCGTTAAACAGGGGAACATCCAGGGACCCCACCGTTAAACAGGGGGGAACATCCAGGGACCCCACCGTTAAACAGGGGGGAACATCCAGGGACCTCACCGTTAAACAGGGGGAACATCCAGGGACCTCACCGTTAAACAGGGGGGACATCCAGGGACCCCACCGTTAAACAGGGGGGACATCCAGGGACCTCACCGTTAAACAGGGGGAACATCCAGGGACCCCACCGTTAAACAGGGGAACATCCAGGGACCTCACCGTTAAACAGGGGGAACATCCAGGGACCTCACCGTTAAACAGGGGGAACATCCAGGGACCTCACCGTTAAACAGGGGGAACATCCAGGGACCTCACCGTTAAACAGGGGGAACATCCAGGGACCTCACCGTTAAACAGGGGGGAACATCCAGGGACCCCACCGTTAAACAGGGGGAACATCCAGGGACCTCACCGTTAAACAGGGGGAACATCCAGGGACCTCACCGTTAAACAGGGGGGAACATCCAGGGACCCCACCGTTAAACAGGGGGGAACATCCAGGGACCTCACCGTTAAACAGGGGAACATCCAGGGACCTCACCGTTAAACAGGGGGAACATCCAGGGACCTCACCGTTAAACAGGGGGAACATCCAGGGACCTCACCGTTAAACAGGGGGAACATCCAGGGACCCCACCGTTAAACAGGGGGAACATCCAGGGACCCCACCGTTAAACAGGGGGAACATCCAGGGACCCCACCGTTAAACAGGGGGAACATCCAGGGACCTCACCGTTAAACAGGGGGAACATCCAGGGACCCCACCGTTAAACAGGGGGAACATCCAGGGACCCCACCGTTAAACAGGGGGAACATCCAGGGACCTCACCGTTAAACAGGGGGAACATCCAGGGACCTCACCGTTAAACAGGGGGGAACATCCAGGGACCTCACCGTTAAACAGGGGAACATCCAGGGACCTCACCGTTAAACAGGGGAACATCCAGGGACCCCACCGTTAAACAGGGGGAACATCCAGGGACCCCACCGTTAAACAGGGGGAACATCCAGGGACCTCACCGTTAAACAGGGGAACATCCAGGGACCCCACCGTTAAACAGGGGGAACATCCAGGGACCGCACCGTTAAACAGGGGAACATCCAGGGACCCCACCGTTAAACAGGGGGAACATCCAGGGACCCCACCGTTAAACAGGGGGAACATCCAGGGACCCCACCGTTAAACAGGGGGAACATCCAGGGACCTCACCGTTAAACAGGGGGAACATCCAGGGACCCCACCGTTAAACAGGGGGAACATCCAGGGACCCCACCGTTAAACAGGGGGAACATCCAGGGACCCCACCGTTAAACAGGGGAACATCCAGGGACCTCACCGTTAAACAGGGGGAACATCCAGGGACCTCACCGTTAAACAGGGGAACATCCAGGGACCCCACCGTTAAACAGGGGGAACATCCAGGGACCCCACCGTTAAACAGGGGGGACATCCAGGGACCCCACCGTTAAACAGGGGGAACATCCAGGGACCCCACCGTTAAACAGGGGAAACATCCAGGGACCCCACCGTTAAACAGGGGGGAACATACAGGGATCCCACCGTTAAACAGGGGGAACATCCAGGGACCTCACCGTTAAACAGGGGAACATCCAGGGACCTCACCGTTAAACAGGGGGAACATCCAGGGACCTCACCGTTAAACAGGGGGAACATCCAGGGACCTCACCGTTAAACAGGGGGAACATCCAGGGACCCCACCGTTAAACAGGGGGAACATCCAGGGACCCCACCGTTAAACAGGGGGACATCCAGGGACCTCACCGTTAAACAGGGGGAACATCCAGGGACCTCACCGTTAAACAGGGGGAACATCCAGGGACCTCACCGTTAAACAGGGGGGAACATCCAGGGACCCCACCGTTAAACAGGGGGGACATCCAGGGACCCCACCGTTAAACAGGGGGAACATCCAGGGACCTCACCGTTAAACAGGGGGAACATCCAGGGACCCCACCGTTAAACAGGGGGAACATCCAGGGACCTCACCGTTAAACAGGGGGGACATCCAGGGACCTCACCGTTAAACAGGGGAACATCCAGGGACCCCACCGTTAAACAGAGGGAACATCCAGGGACCCCACCGTTAAACAGGGGGAACATCCAGGGACCTCACCGTTAAACAGGGGGAACATCCAGGGACCCCACCGTTAAACAGGGGAACATCCAGGGACCCCACCGTTAAACAGGGGGAACATCCAGGGACCCCACCGTTAAACAGGGGAACATCCAGGGACCTCACCGTTAAACAGGGGGAACATCCAGGGACCCCACCGTTAAACAGGGGAACATCCAGGGACCCCACCGTTAAACAGGGGGAACATCCAGGGACCTCACCGTTAAACAGGGGGGACATCCAGGGACCTCACCGTTAAACAGGGGGAACATCCAGGGACCCCACCGTTAAACAGGGGGAACATCCAGGGACCTCACCGTTAAACAGGGGGAACATCCAGGGACCCCACCGTTAAACAGGGGGGAACATCCAGGGACCCCACCGTTAAACAGGGGGGAACATCCAGGGACCTCACCGTTAAACAGGGGGAACATCCAGGGACCCCACCGTTGGACCCCGGGGTAACATTCGCTCCATTAAACCCCACCGACCCGGGGACCCCCTCCATTAAACCCCACTGACCCGGGGACCCCCTCCATTAAACCCCACCGACCCGGGGACCCCCTCCATTAAACCCCACCGACCCGAGGACCCCCCTCCATTAAACCCCACTGACCCGTGGACCCCCTCCATTAAACCCCACTGACCCGGGGACCCCCTCCATTAAACCTGTCCACAAAAAGCAGGACAAATCCAATCCGGCCAATTACCGCCCCATCAGTCTACTCTCAATCATCAGCAAAGTGATGGAAGGTGTCGTCGACAGTGCTATCAAGCGGCACTTACTCACCAATAACCTGCTCACCGATGCTCAGTTTGGGTTCCGCCAGGACCACTCGGCTCCAGACCTCATTACAGCCTTGGTCCAAACATGGACAAAAGAGCTGAATTCCAGAGGTGAGGTGAGAGTGACTGCCCTTGACATCAAGGCAGCATTTGACCGAGTGTGGCACCAAGGAGCCCCAGTAAAACTGAAGTCAATGGGAATCAGGGGGAAAACTCTCCAGTGGCTGGAGTCATACCTAGCACAAAGGAAGATGGTAGTGGTTGTTGGAGGCCAATCATCTCAGCCCCAGGGCATTGCTGCAGGAGTTCCTCAGGGCAGTGTCCTAGGCCCAACCATCTTCAGCTGCTTCATCAATGACCTTCCCTCCATCATAAGGTCAGAAATGGGGATGTTCGCTGATGACTGCACAGTGTTCAGTTCCATTCGCAACCCCTCAGATAATGAAGCAGTCCGAGCCCGCATGCAGCAAGACCTGGACAACATCCAGGCTTGGGCTCATAAGTGGCAAGTAACATTCGCGCCAGATAAGTGCCAGGCAATGACCATCTCCAACAAGAGAGAGTCTAACCACCTCCCCTTGACATTCAATGGCATTACCATCGCCAAATCCCCCACCATCAACATCCTGGGGGTCACCATTGACCAGAAACTTAACTGGACCAGCCATATAAATACTGTGGCTACGAGAGCAGGTCAGAGGCTGGGGATTCTGCGGCGAGTGACTCACCTCCTGACTCCCCAAAGCCTTTCCACCATCTACAAGGCACAAGTCAGGAGTGTGATGGAATACTCTCCACTTGCCTGGATGAGTGCAGCTCCAACAACACTCAAGAAGCTCGACACCATCCAGGACAAAGCAGCCCGCTTGATTGGCACCCCATCCACCACCCTAAACATTCACTCCCTTCACCACCGGCGCACTGTGGCTGCAGTGTGTACCATCCACAGGATGCACTGCAGCAACTCGCCAAGGCTTCTTCGACAGCACCTCCCAAACCCGCGACCTCTACCACCTAGAAGGACAAGGGCAGCAGGCACATGGGGACAACACCACCTGCACGTTCCCCTCCAAGTCACACACCATCCCGACTTGGAAATATATCGGCCGTTCCTTCATCGTCGCTGGGTCAAAATCCTGGAACTCCCTTCCTAACAGCACTGTGGGAGAACCGTCACCACACGGACTGCAGCGGTTCAAGAAGGCGGCTCACCACCACCTTCTCAAGGGGCAATTAGGGATGGGCAATAAATGCCGGCCTCGCCAGCGACGCCCACATCCCATGAACGAATAAAAAAAAAACCCCACCGACCCGGGGACCCCCCTCCAATAAACCCCACCGACCCAGGGACCCCCTCCATTAAACCCCACCGACCGGGGGACCCCCTCCATTAAACCCCACCGACCGGGGGACCCCCCTCCATTAAACCCCACCAACCCGGGGACCCCCTCCATTAAACCCCACTGACCCGGGGACCCCCTCCATTAAACCCCACCGACCCGAGGACCCCCCTCCATTAAACCCCACCGACCCGGGGACCCCCTCCATTAAACCCCACCGACCCGGGGACCCCCTCCATTAAACCCCTCTGACCCGGGGACCCCCTCCATTAAACCCCACCGACCCGGGGACCCCCTCCATTAAACCCCACTGACCCGGGGACCCCCCTCCATTAAACCCCACCGACACGGGGACCCCCCTCCATTAAACCCCACCGACCTGGGGACCCCCCTCCATTAAACCCCACTGACCCGGGGACCCCCTCCATTAAACCCCACTGACCCGGGGACCCCCTCCATTAAACCCCACCGACCCGGGGACCCCCTCCATTAAACCCCACCGACCCGGGGACCCCCTCCATTAAACCCCACCGACCCGGGGACCCCCTCCATTAAACCCCACTGACCCGGGGACCCCCTCCATTAAACCCCACTGACCCGGGGACCCCCTCCATTAAACCCCACCGACCCGAGGACCCCCCTCCATTAAACCCCACCGACCCGGGGACCCCCCTCCATTAAACCCCACTGACCCGGGGACCCCCTCCATTAAACCCCACCGACCCGGGGACCCCCTCCATTAAACCCCACCGACCCGGGGACCCCCTCCATTAAACCCCACCGACCCGGGGACCCCCTCCATTAAACCCCACCGACCCGGGGACCCCCTCCATTAAACCCCACCGACCCGGGGACCCCCTCCATTAAACCCCACCGACCCGGGGACCCCCTCCATTAAACCCCACTGACCCGGGGACCCCCTCCATTAAACCCCACCGACCCGGGGACCCCCCTCCATTAAACCCCACCGACCCGGGGACCCCCCTCCATTAAACCCCACCGACCCGGGGGACCCCCCTCCATTAAACCCCACCGACCCGGGGACCCCCTCCAATAAACCCCACCGACCCGGGGACCCCCTCCATTAAAACCCACCGACCCGGGGACCCCCTCCATTAAACCCCACCGACCCGAGGACCCCCCTCCATTAAACCCCTCCGACCCGAGGACCCCCTCCATTAAACCCCACCGACCCGGAGACCCCCTCCATTAAACCCCACCGACCCGGGGACCCCCTCCAATAAACCCCACCGACCCGGGGACCCCCCTCCATTAAACCCCACCGACCCGGGGACCCCCTCCATTAAACCCCACCGACCCGGGGACCCCCCTCCATTAAACCCCACCGACCCAGGGACCCCCCTCCATTAAACCCCTCCGACCCAGGGACCCCCCTCCATTAAACCCCACCGACCCGGGGACCCCCCTCCATTAAACCCCACCGACCCGGGGACCCCCCTCCATTAAACCCCACCGACCTGGGGACCCCCCTCCAATAAACCCCACTGACCCGGGGACCCCCCTCCATTACACCCCACCGACCCGGGGACCCCCCTCCATTAAACCCCACCGACCCGGGGACCCCCTCCATTAAACCCCTCCGACCCGGGGACCCCCCTCCATTAAACCCCACCGACCTGGGGACCCCCCTCCAATAAACCCCACTGACCCGGGGACCCCCCTCCATTAAACCCCACCGACCCGGGGACCCCCTCCAATAAACCCCACCGACCCGGGGACCCCCCTCCATTAAACCCCTCCACACACAGATTCACCTCTCAGTCTGTGCTCATTTCGAGAATCTCCCGGGGGGGAACGAGGAGCGGAGAGAGAGAGAGAGAGACGGTTTCACCTCTCAGGAGTACAGACAACGAGTTCGAGCGTCACATTGATGTCGGGCAGTTAAAGGTGAAGGAAAGGATGTGTCCCAGTCCACAGGAGTCAGTCAGAATCGAGGAATGGCCTCTTCACCACACAGATCGGGACACTGGTCCAGGGAGCATGGAGATCAATCACAGACCCCACGCTGCATTACGAGCTGTACAGAGTCTCTGTTTATTCAGGGTGAGGGTCACTCACTGTGTAACTGTGCAGAGTCCCTGTTTATTCAGGGTGAGGGTCACTCACTGTGTAACTGTACAGAGTCTCTGTTTATTCAGGGTGAGGGTCACTCACTGTGTAACTGTGCAGAGTCCCTGTTTATTCAGGGTGAGGGTCACTCACTGTGTAACTGTACAGAGTCCCTGTTTATTCAGGGTGAGGGTCACTCACTGTGTAACTGTACAGAGTCCCTGTTTATTCAGGGTGAGGGTCACTCACTGTGTAACTGTACAGAGTCCCTGTTTATTCAGGGTGAGAGTCACTCACTGTGTAACTGTACAGAGTCCCTGTTTATTCAGGGTGAGGATCACTCACTGTAACTGTACAGAGTCCCTGTTTATTCAGGGTGAGGGTCACTCACTGTGTAACTGTACAGAGTCCCTGTTTATTCAGGGTGAGGGTCACTCACTGTGTAACTGTACAGAGTCCCTGTTTATTCAGGGTGAGGGTCACTCACTGTGTAACTGTACAGAGTCCCTGTTTATTCAGGGTGAGGGTCACTCACCGTGTAACTGTACAGAGTCCCTGTTTATTCAGGGTGAGAGTCACTCACTGTGTAACTGTACAGAGTCCCTGTTTATTCAGGGTGAGAGTCACTCACTGTGTAACTGTACAGAGTCCCTGTTTATTCAGGGTGAGGGTCACTCACTGTAACTGTACAGAGTCACTGTTTATTCAGGGTGAGAGTCACTCACTGTAACTGTACAGAGTCCCTGTTTATTCAGGGTGAGGATCACTCACTGTAACTGTACAGAGTCCCTGTTTATTCAGGGTGAGGGTCACTCACTGTGTAACTGTACAGAGTCCCTGTTTATTCAGGGTGGGGGTCACTCACTGTGTAACTGTACAGAGTCCCTGTTTATTCAGGGTGAGGATAACTCACTGTGTAACTGTACAGAGTCCCTGTTTATTCAGGGTGAGGGTCACTCACTGTGTAACTGTACAGAGTCCCTGTTTATTCAGGGTGAGGGTCACTCACTGTGTAACTGTACAGAGTCCCTGTTTATTCAGGGTGAGGATCACTCACTGTGTAACTGTACAGAGTCCCTGTTTATTCAGGGTGAGGGTCACTCACTGTGTAACTGTACAGAGTCTCTGTTTATTCAGGGTGAGGGTCACTCACTGTGTAACTGTACAGAGTCCCTGTTTATTCAGGGTGAGGGTCACTCACTGTGTAACTGTACAGAGTCCCTGTTTATTCAGGGTGAGGGTCACTCACTGTGTAACTGTACAGAGTCCCTGTTTATCGAGGGTGAGGGTCACTCACTGTAACTGTACAGAGTCCCTGTTTATTCAGGGTGAGGGTCACTCACTGTGTAACTGTACAGAGTCACTGTTTATTCAGGGTGAGGGTCACTCACTGTAACTGTACAGAGTCCCTGTTTATTCAGGGTGAGGGTCACTCACTGTGTAACTGTACAGAGTCCCTGTTTATTCAGGGTGAGGGTCACTCACTGTGTAACTGTACAGAGTCCCTGTTTATTCAGGGTGAGGGTCACTCACTGTAACTGTACAGAGTCACTGTTTATTCAGGGTGAGGGTCACTCACTGTGTAACTGTACAGAGTCCCTGTTTATTCAGGGTGAGGATCACTCACTGTGTAACTGTACAGAGTCCCTGTTTATTCAGGGTGAGGGTCACTCACTGTGTAACTGTACAGAGTCCCTGTTTATTCAGGGTGAGGGTCACTCACTGTGTAACTGTACAGAGTCCCTGTTTATTCAGGGTGAGGGTCACTCACTGTGTAACTGTACAGAGTCCCTGTTTGTTCAGGGTGAGGGTCACTCACTGTGTAACTGTACAGAGTCCCTGTTTATTCAGGGTGAGGGTCACTCACTGTGTAACTGTACAGAGTCCCTGTTTATTCAGGGTGAGGGTCACTCACTGTGTAACTGTGCAGAGTCACTGTTTATTCAGGGTGAGGGTCACTCACTGTGTAACTGTACAGAGTCCCTGTTTATTCAGGGTGAGGGTCACTCACTGTGTAACTGTACAGAGTCCCTGTTTATTCAGGGTGAGGGTCACTCACTGTGTAACTGTACAGAGTCACTGTTTATTCAGGGTGAGGGTCACTCACTGTGTAACTGTACAGAGTCCCTGTTTATTCAGGGTGAGGGTCACTCACTGTGTAACTGTACAGAGTCCCTGTTTATTCAGGGTGAGGGTCACTCACTGTGTAACTGTACAGAGTCCCTGTTTATTCAGGGTGAGGATCACTCGCTGTGTAACTGTACAGAGTCCCTGTTTATTCAGGGTGAGGGTCACTCACTGTGTAACTGTACAGAGTCCCTGTTTATTCAGGGTGAGGGTCACTCGCTGTGTAACTGTACAGAGTCCCTGTTTATTCAAGGGTGAGGGTCACTCACTGTGTAACTGTACAGAGTCCCTGTTTATTCAGGGTGAGGGTCACTCACTGTGTAACTGTACAGAGTCCCTGTTTATTCAGGGTGAGGGTCACTCGCTGTGTAACTGTACAGAGTCCCTGTTTATTCAGGGTGAGGATCACTCGCTGTGTAACTGTACAGAGTCACTGTTTATTCAGGGTGAGGGTCACTCGCTGTGTAACTGTACAGAGTCCCTGTTTATTCAGGGTGAGGGTCACTCACTGTGTAACTGTACAGAGTCCCTGTTTATCGAGGGTGAGGGTCACTCACTGTAACTGTACAGAGTCCCTGTTTATTCAGGGTGAGGGTCACTCACTGTAACTGTACAGAGTCCCTGTTTATTCAGGGTGAGGGTCACTCACTGTGTAACTGTACAGAGTCCCTGTTTATTCAGGGTGAGGGTCACTCACTGTGTAACTGTACAGAGTCCCTGTTTATTCAGGGTGAGGGTCACTCGCTGTGTAACTGTACAGAGTCCCTGTTTATTCAGGGTGAGGGTCACTCACTGTGTAACTGTACAGAGTCACTGTTTATTCAGGGTGAGGGTCACTCACTGTAACTGTACAGAGTCCCTGTTTATTCAGGGTGAGGGTCACTCACTGTGTAACTGTACAGAGTCCCTGTTTATTCAGGGTGAGGGTCACTCACTGTGTAACTGTACAGAGTCCCTGTTTATTCAGGGTGAGGGTCACTCACTGTAACTGTACAGAGTCACTGTTTATTCAGGGTGAGGGTCACTCACTGTGTAACTGTACAGAGTCCCTGTTTATTCAGGGTGAGGATCACTCACTGTGTAACTGTACAGAGTCCCTGTTTATTCAGGGTGAGGGTCACTCACTGTGTAACTGTACAGAGTCCCTGTTTATTCAGGGTGAGGGTCACTCACTGTGTAACTGTACAGAGTCCCTGTTTATTCAGGGTGAGGGTCACTCACTGTGTAACTGTACAGAGTCCCTGTTTATTCAGGGTGAGGGTCACTCACTGTGTAACTGTACAGAGTCCCTGTTTATTCAGGGTGAGGGTCACTCACTGTGTAACTGTACAGAGTCCCTGTTTGTTCAGGGTGAGGGTCACTCACTGTGTAACTGTACAGAGTCCCTGTTTATTCAGGGTGAGGGTCACTCACTGTGTAACTGTACAGAGTCCCTGTTTATTCAGGGTGAGGGTCACTCACTGTGTAACTGTACAGAGTCCCTGTTTATTCAGGGTGAGGGTCACTCACTGTGTAACTGTACAGAGTCCCTGTTTATTCAGGGTGAGGGTCACTCGCTGTGTAACTGTACAGAGTCCCTGTTATTCAGGGTGAGGATCACTCACTGTGTAACTGTACAGAGTCACTGTTTATTCAGGGTGAGGGTCACTCACTGTGTAACTGTACAGAGTCCCTGTTTATTCAGGGTGAGGGTCACTCACTGTAACTGTACAGAGTCCCTGTTTATTCAGGGTGAGGGTCACTCACTGTGTAACTGTGCAGAGTCCCTGTTTATTCAGGGTGAGGGTCACTCGCTGTGTAACTGTACAGAGTCCCTGTTTATTCAGGGTGAGGGTCACTCACTGTAACTGTACAGAGTCCCTGTTTATTCAGGGTGAGGGTCACTCACTGTGTAACTGTGCAGAGTCCCTGTTTATTCAGGGTGAGGGTCACTCGCTGTGTAACTGTACAGAGTCACTGTTTATTCAGGGTGAGGGTCACTCACTGTAACTGTACAGAGTCCCTGTTTATTCAGGGTGAGGGTCACTCGCTGTGTAACTGTACAGAGTCCCTGTTTATTCAGGGTGAGGGTCACTCACTGTAACTGTACAGAGTCCCTGTTTATTCAGGGTGAGGGTCACTCACTGTGTAACTGTACAGAGTCTCTGTTTATTCAGGGTGAGGGTCACTCGCTGTGTAACTGTACAGAGTCCCTGTTTATTCAGGGTGAGGGTCACTCACTGTGTAACTGTACAGAGTCCCTGTTTATTCAGGGTGAGGGTCACTCACTGTGTAACTGTACAGAGTCCCTGTTTATTCAGGGTGAGGGTCACTCACTGTAACTGTACAGAGTCCCTGTTTATTCAGGGTGAGGGTCACTCACTGTGTAACTGTACAGAGTCCCTGTTTATTCAGGGTGAGGGTCACACACTGTGTAACTGTACAGAGTCCCTGTTTATTCAGGGTGAGGGTCACTCACTGTAACTGTACAGAGTCCCTGTTTATTCAGGGTGAGGGTCACTCACTGTGTAACTGTACAGAGTCCCTGTTTATTCAGGGTGAGGGTCACTCACTGTGTAACTGTACAGAGTCCCTGTTTATTCAGGGTGAGGGTCACTCACTGTAACTGTACAGAGTCCCTGTTTATTCAGGGTGAGGGTCACTCACTGTAACTGTACAGAGTCCCTGTTTATTCAGGGTGAGGGTCACTCACTGTAACTGTACAGAGTCCCTGTTTATTCAGGGTGAGGGTCACTCACTGTAACTGTACAGAGTCCCTGTTTATTCAGGGTGAGGGTCACTCACTGTGTAACTGTACAGAGTCCCTGTTTATTCAGGGTGAGGGTCACTCACTGTAACTGTACAGAGTCACTGTTTATTCAGGGTGAGGGTCACTCACTGTGTAACTGTACAGAGTCCCCTGTTTATTCAGGGTGAGGGTCACTCACTGTGTAACTGTACAGAGTCCCTGTTTATTCAGGGTGAGGGTCACTCACTGTGTAACTGTACAGAGTCCCTGTTTATTCAGGGCGAGGGTCACTCACTGTGTAACTGTGCAGAGTCACTGTTTATTCAGGGTGAGAGTCACTCACTGTGTAACTGTACAGAGTCCCTGTTTATTCAGGGTGAGGGTCACTCACTGTGTAACTGTACAGAGTCCCTGTTTATTCAGGGTGAGGGTCACTCACTGTGTAACTGTACAGAGTCCCTGTTTATTCAGGGTGAGGGTCACTCGCTGTGTAACTGTACAGAGTCCCTGTTTATTCAGGGTGAGGGTCACTCACTGTGTAACTGTACAGAGTCCCTGTTTATTCAGGGTGAGAGTCACTCACTGTGTAACTGTACAGAGTCCCTGTTTATTCAGGGTGAGGGTCACTCACTGTGTAACTGTACAGAGTCCCTGTTTATTCAGGGTGAGGGTCACTCGCTGTGTAACTGTACAGAGTCCCTGTTTATTCAGGGTGAGGGTCACTCACTGTGTAACTGTACAGAGTCCCTGTTTATTCAGGGTGAGGGTCACTCACTGTGTAACTGTACAGAGTCCCTGTTTATTCAGGGTGAGGGTCACTCACTGTGTAACTGTACAGAGTCACTGTTTATTCAGGGTGAGGGTCACTCACTGTGTAACTGTACAGAGTCCCTGTTTATTCAGGGTGAGGATCACTCACTGTGTAACTGTACAGAGTCCCTGTTTATTCAGGGTGAGGGTCACTCACTGTGTAACTGTACAGAGTCCCTGTTTATTCAGGGTGAGGGTCACTCGCTGTGTAACTGTACAGAGTCCCTGTTTATTCAGGGTGAGGGTCACTCACTGTGTAACTGTACAGAGTCCCTGTTTATTCAGGGTGAGGGTCACTCACTGTGTAACTGTACAGAGTCCCTGTTTATTCAGGGTGAGGGTCACTCACTGTGTAACTGTACAGAGTCACTGTTTATTCAGGGTGAGGGTCACTCACTGTGTTACTGTACAGAGTCACTGTTTATTCAGGGTGAGGATCACTCACTGTGTAACTGTACAGAGTCCCTGTTTATCGAGGGTGAGGGTCACTCACTGTGTAACTGTACAGAGTCCCTGTTTATTCAGGGTGAGGGTCACTCACTGTGTAACTGTACAGAGTCCCTGTTTATTCAGGGTGAGGGTCACTCACTGTGTAACTGTACAGAGTCCCTGTTTATTCAGGGTGAGGGTCACTCACTGTGTAACTGTGCAGAGTCCCTGTTTATTCAGGGTGAGGGTCACTCACTGTGTAACTGTACAGAGTCCCTGTTTATTCAGGGTGAGGGTCACTCACTGTGTAACTGTAGAGAGTCCCTGTTTATTCAGGGTGAGGGTCACTCACTGTGTAACTGTACAGAGACCCTGTTTATTCAGGGTGAGGGTCACTCACTGTGTAACTGTACAGAGACCCTGCTTATCCCTGCCCGGTGCTCTCCCCAATCTCTGTCCCATCCCTGCCCGGTGCTCTCCCTGGACTTGTGTTGAGCATTAACCACTGATATGGACCAGTTGGTCCAAATGGCCTGATTCTGACCTGTCAATTACATATAATAAAAGGGAACAGTAAAGTCTTTTATAAATGAGTGAAGTGTAAACGTTGGGTCAAAGGAAGGGTGGGGCCGAGCAGGGACCAGAATGGGGACCATCTCATCGAGGCAGAGGGCACGGCTGAGTGAGTCCATGGTGTGTTCATTACAAAAGGAGAGGCTGCTGCCCACTGGGTCAGTAATGGCGGAGGGGGTCCCTCCTTCACCCTCTCTGCTCCAAGGAGAACCAATCCGGTCTCTCCTGATCCCTGGGACCATTGGGGGAAATCTCCTCTGCACCCTCTCCGAGGTCGTGACATGCTCCCTCGGGTGCGGTGCCCAGCCCTCCCCTCCTCCCCCTCCCTCCCTCTCTCCTCTCCCCCCTCCTCCCTCTCTCTCTCCTCCCCTCCTCCCTCCTCCCTCTCTCTCTCCTCCCTCTCTCCCTCTCTCTCCTCCCTCTCCTCCCCCCCTCTCTCTCTCTCCTCTCCCCTTCCCCCTCCACCCTCCCTCCCTCCCTCCCTCCCTCTCTCTCTCCTCCCCTCCTCCCTCTCTCTCTCCTCCCTCTCTCTCCTCCCCCCTCTCTCTTTCTCCTCTCCCCTTCCCCCTCCACCCTCCCTCCCTCTCTCTCTCCTCCCTCTCTCTCCCTCCTCCCTCTCTCTCTCCTCTCCCCTCCCCTCCCTCCTCTCCCCTCCTCTCTCTCCTCCCCTCCTCCCTCTCTCTGTCCTCCCTCTCTCTCCTCCCTCTCCTCCCCCCTCTCTCTCTCTCCTCTCCCCTTCCCCCTCCACCCTCCCTCCCTCTCTCTCTCCTCCCCTCCTCCCTCTCTCTCTCCTCCCGCTCTCCCTCTCTCTCCTCCCCCCTCTCTCTCTCTCCTCTCCCCTTCCCCCTCCTCCCCCTCTCTCTCCTCCCTCTCTCTCCTCCCTCTCTCCCTCTCTCTCTATCCTCCCTCTCTCTCCTCCCCCCTCTCTCTCTCCTCTCCCCTTCCCCCTCCACCCTCCCTCCCTCTCCCTCTCTCTCCTCCCCCTCTCTCTCTCTCCTCTCCCCTTCCCCCTCCTCCCTCTCTCTCCTCCCTCTCTCTCTATCCTCCCTCTCTCTCCTCCCCCCCTCTCTCTCTCCTCTCCCCTTCCCCCTCCCTCCCTCTCTCCCTCTCCCTCCTCTCTCTCCCTCTCTCTCTCCTCTCCCCTTCCCCCTCCACCCTCCCTCCCTCTCTCCCTCTCCCTCCTCTCTCTCTCTCTCCCTCTCTCTCTCTCCCCTCCTCCCTCTCTCTCTCCTCCCTCTCTCCCTCTCTCTCTCTCCTCTCCCCTTCCCCCTCCACCCTCCCTCTCTCCCTCTCCCTCCTCTCTCTCTCTCTCTCCCTCTCTTTCTCTCCCCTCCTCCCCCTCCCTCTCTCCCCCTCCCTTCCCCTCCTCCCCCTCCCAATGGCCCAATTCTGGACATAGCCTCCCAGCTCTAGAATGGGGAGATAGGGGGCTTTCCGCGCCCCGCGGCATTGTGGGAAGCCACGCCCGCCATTGCTCGGCCCTTGTGCTTCCTCATTAAACCTGGAGAGAAGATTAAAATCAAGGTCCAGGGGGGCGAGAGGACGGGCATTGCTGGAGAGAAAGTGTTTACACTGGTCGGGGGGGGGGTGAGGGGGAGGGGGTTGATGATGGGGGTGAGGGGTGAGGA
>NW_027139041.1:0-20000 GCF_035084215.1 Heptranchias perlo | reverse complement strand
AGTGACCCATCCGTGGTTAACTAAAGAAGTTAAGGATAGTGTTTGATTAAAAGAAGAGGCTTATAATGTTGTGAAGAAGAATAGTGAGCCTGAGGATTGGGAGAGTTTTAGAAACCAGCAAAGGATGACCAAAAAATTGATAAAGTGGGAGAAAATAGAATGAAAGTAAACTAGCAAGAAATATAAAAACGGATTGTAAGAGCTTCTACAAGTATGTAAAAAGGAAGAGAGTAGCAAAAGTAAACGTTGGTCCCTTCGAGGCTGAAACAGGAGAAATTATAATGGGGAATCAGGAAATGGCAGAGATGTTAAACAAATATTTTACATCTGTCTTCACAGTAGAAGAAACAAAAAACCATACCAGAAATAGTAGGGAAACAAGGGGCTAATGAGGGTGAGGAACTTAAAGTAATTAATATCAGTGGAGAAAAAGTACTTGAGAAACTAATGGGACTAAAAGCCAATAAATCCCCTGGACCTGATGGCCTACATCTGAGGGTTCTAAAAGAGGTGGCTGCAGAGATAGTGGATGCATTGGTTATGATCTTCCAAAATTCCCTAGATTCTATAATGCTCACAGCATTCTAGAAAAGACAGGCACAATGGAAAGGCAGGGGGGCGGGGGGGTGAGCCCTGATAATAAACGATGACATAGAGTCACAGAGTCATAGAAGTTTACAACATGGAAACAGGCCCTTCGGCCCAACATGTCCATGTCGCCCAGTTTATACCACTAAGCTAGTCCCAATTGCCTGCACTTGGCCCATATCCCTCTATACCCATCTTACCCATGTAACTGTCCAAATGCTTTTTAAAAGACAAAATTGTACCCGCCTCTACGACTGCCTCTGGCAGCTCGTTCCTTTTGAGTGAAAAAATTGCCCCTCTGGACCCTTTTGTATCTCTCCCCTCTCACCTTAAATCTATGTCCCCTCGTTATAGACTCCCCTACCTTTGGGAAAAGATTTTGACTATCTACCTTATCTATGCCCCTCATTATTTTATAGACTTCTATAAGATCACCCCTTAACCTCCTACTCTCCAGGGAAAAAAGTCCCAGTCTATCTAACCTCTCCCTATAAGTCAAACCATCAAGTCCCGGTAGCATCCTAGTAAATCTTTTCTGCACTCTTTCTAGTTTAATAATATCCTTTCTATAATAGGGTGACCAGAACTGTACACAGTATTCCAAGTGTGGCCTTACTAATGTCTTGTACAACTTCAACAAGACATCCCAACTCCTGTATTCAATGTTCTGACCAATGAAACCAAGCATGCTGAATGCCTTCTTCACCACCCTATCCACCTGTGACTCCACTTTCAAGGAGCTATGAACCTGTACTCCGAGATCTCTTTGTTCTATAACTCTCCCCAATGCCCTACCATTAACGGAGTAGGTCCTGACCCGACTCGATCTACCAAAATGCATCACCTCACATTTATCTAAATTAAACTCCATCTGCCATTCATCGGCCCACTGGCCCAATTTATCAAGATCCCGTTGCAATCCTAGATAACCTTCTTCACTGTCCACAATGCCACCAATCTTGGTGTCATCTGCAAACTTACTAACCATGCCTCCTAAATTCTCATCCAAATCATTAATATAAATAACAAATAACAGCGGACCCAGCACCGATCCCTGAGGCACACCGCTGGTCACAGGCCTCCAGTCCGAAAAACAACCCTCCACAACCACCCTCTGTCTTCTGCCATCAATCCAATTTTGTATCCAATTGGCTACCTCACCTTGGATCCCGTGAGATCTAACCTTATGTAACAACCTACCATGCGGTACCTTGTCAAAGGCTTTGCTGAAGTCCATGTAGACCACGTCTACTGCACAGCCCTCATCTATCTTCTTGGTTACCCCTTCAAAAAACTCAATCAAATTCGTGAGACATGATTTTCCTCTCACAAAACCATGCTGACTGTTCCTAATCAGTCCCTGCCTCTCCAAATGCCTGTAGATCCTGTCTCTCAGAATACCCTCTAACAACTTACCCACTACAGATGTCAGGCTCACCGGTCTGTAGTTCCCAGGCTTTTCCCTGCTGCCCTTCTTAAACAAAGGCACAACATTTGCTACCCTCCAATCTTCAGGCACCTCACCTGTAGCTGTCGATGATTCAAAAATCTCTGCTATGGGACCCGCAATTTCCTCCCGAACCTCCCATAACGTCCTGGGATACATTTCATCAGGTCCCGGAGATTTATCTACCTTGATGCGCGTTAAGACGTCCAGCACCTCCCTCTCTGTAATATGTACACTCCTCAAGACATCACTATTTATTTCCCCAAGTTCCCTAACATCCATGCCTTTCTCAACCGTAAATACCGATGTGAAATATTCATTCAGGATCTCACCCATCTCTTGTGGTTCCGCACATAGACGTCCTTGTTGATCCTTAAGAGGCCCTACTCTCTCCCTAGTTACTCTTTTGCCCTTTATGTATTTGTAGAAGCTCTTTGGATTCTCCTTTGCCTTATCTGCCAAAGCAATCTCATGTCCCCTTTTTGCCCTCCTGATTTCTCTCTTAACTCTACTCCGGCAATCTCTATACTCTTCAAGGGATCCACTTGATCCCAGCTGCCTATGCATGTCATATGCCTCCTTCTTCTTTTTGACTAGGGCCTCAATCTCCCGAGTAAGGACAGTGGTGAGGAAGGATCTCGGCTCGGAAGATCAGGAAGTAGAATCAGTCTGGGTGGAAATAAGAAATAACAAGGGGCAGAAAACCCTGGTGGGAGCAGTTTATAGGCCCCCTAATAGTAGCAATACCATTGGACAGAGTATTAATCAAGAAATAATAGGATTGGAAGGTAGCGAATATAACCCTGCTATTCAAGAAAGGAGGGAGAGAGAAAACAGGAAACTACAGACCAGTTAGCCTGACATCAGTCGTCGGGAAAATGCTGGAATCCATTATTAAGGAAGTGGTAACTGGGCACTTAGAAAATCATTTGATTCAGCAGAGTCAACATGGTTTTATGAAAGGGAAATTGTATTTGACAAATTTATTATTGTTTTTTGAGGATGTAACTCGCAGGGTGGATAAAAGGGGAACCAGTGGATGTAGTATATTTGGAATTTCAAAAGGCATTCAATAAAGTGCCACATAAAAGGTTGTTACGCAAGATAAGGGCTCATGGGGTTGGGGGTAATATATTATCATGGATAGAGGATTGGTTAAAGGACAGAAAACAGAGAGTAGGAATAAACGGGTCATTTTCAGGTTGGCAGGTTGTAACTAGTGGGGTGCTGCAAGGATCAGTGGTTGGGCCTCAGCTATTTACAATCTATATTAATGACTTAGATGAAGGGACCGAGTGTAAAGTATCCAAGTTTGCTGACGATATAAAGCTCGGTGGGAAAGTAAGCTGTGAGGAGGACACAGAGTCTGCAAAGGGATATAGACAGGTTAAGTGAGTGGGCAAGAAGGTGACAGATGGAGTATAATGTGGGGAAAGGTGAGGTTATTCACTTTGGTAGGAAGAATAGAAAAACAGAATATTTTTCAAATGGTGAGAAACTATTAAATGTTGGTGTTCAGAGAGACTTTGGTGTTGTCATACAAGAAACACAAAAAGTTAGCATGCAGGTACAGCAAGCAACTGGGAAAGCAAATGGAATGTTAGCCTTTATTGCAAGGGGGTTGGAGTCCAAGAGTAAGGAAGTCTTACTACAATTGTACAGGGCTTTGGTGAGACCTCACCTGGAGCACTGTGTACAGTTTTGGTCTCCTTATCTATGTAAGGATAATCTAGCCTTAAAGGCAGTGCAACTAGTAAAATTGAAGTCAATGGGAATCAGGGGGAAAACTCTCCAGTGGCTGGAGTCATACCCAGCGCAAAGGAAGATCGTAGTGGTTGTTGGAGGCCAATCATCTCAGCCCCAGGACATTGCTGCAGGAGTTCCTCAGGGCAGTGTCCTAGGCCCAACCATCTTCAGCTGCTTCATCAATGACCTTCCCTCCTTCATAAGGTCAGAAATGGGGATGTTCGCTGATGATTGCACAGTGTTCAGTTCCATTCGCAACCCCTCAAATAATGAAGCAGTCCGAGCCCGCATGCAACAAGACCTGGACAACATCCAGGCTTGGGCTGATAAGTGGCAAGTAACATTCGCGCCAGGTAAGTGCCAGGCAATGACCATCTCCAACGGACTGTAGCGGTTCAAGAAGGTGACTCACCACCACCTTCTCGAGGGCAATTAGGGATGGGGCAATAAATGCTGGCCTCGCCAGCGACGCCCACATCCCGTGAACGAATATATAAAAAAAAACAAGAGAGAGTCTCATCACCTCCCCTTGACATTCAACGGTATTACCATTGCCGAATCCCCCACCATCAACATCCTGGAGGTCACCATTGACCAGAAACTTAACTGGACCAGCCATATAAATACTGTGGCTACGAGAGCAGGTCAGAGGCTGGGTATTCTGCGGCGAGTGACTCACCTACTGACTCCCCAAAGCCTTTCCACCATCTGCAAGGCACAAGTCAGGAGTGTGATGGAATACTCTCCACTTGCTTGGATGAGTGCAGCTCCAACAACACTCAAGAAGCTCGACACCATCCGAGATAAAGCAGCCTGCTTGATTGGCACCCCATCCACCACCCTAAACATTCACTCCCTTCACCACTGGCGCACAGTGGCTGCAGTGTGTACCATCCACAGGATGCACTGCAGCAACTCGCCAAGGCTTCTTCGACAGCACCTCCCAAACCCACGACCTCTACCACCTAGAAGGACAAGAGCAGCAGGCGCATGGGAACAACACCACCTGCACGTTCCCCTCCAAGTCACACACCATCCCGACTTGGAAATATATCGCCGTTCCTTCATCGTCGCTGGGTCAAAATCCTGGAACTCCCTTCCTAACAGCACTGTGGGAGAACAGTCACCACACGGACTGCAGCGGTTCAAGAAGGCGGCTCACCACCACCTTCTCGAGGGCAATTAGGGATGGGCAATAAATGCCGGCCTCGCCAGTGACCCCCACATCCCATGAACGAATAAAAAAAGTGGAGTTGAGGTCGATCAGCCATGATCTGATTGAATGGCGGAGGAGGCTCCTGTTCTTATGAAACACACGGACAGAAACAGATACACGCAGGCGCAGAGAGACGGTTCAAACTCTGCCCGGATCTCCCGCCCTTCTCCAGGCCCCGCCCACCCACCCCATTGGCTCCGCCTCGGCCCCGCCCACCCTCATGGCCACGCCCCCTGGGCCCTGATCGCTGTGATTCGCTAATCCGGTCCCGCGCGGCGGGCGGGATGTGCACAACGTTCCTGCTCCTCAGCGGCCTCGCGCTCCTCCTCCGCCGGCGCTTCGGCAACAGGGTGGAGCCCGGGTAAGGATCGGACCCCCACCCCCACCCCGGGACCCCCACCCCCACCCCGGGACCCCCACCCCGGGACCCCCACCCCCCGACCCCCACCCCCACCCCGGGACCCCGACCCCCACCCCGGGACCAACAGGGTGGAGCCCGGGTAAGGATCGGACCCCCACCCCCACCCCGGGACCCCCACCCCGGGACCCCCACCCCCCGACCCCCACCCCCCCTCACCCCCACCCCGGGACCCCGACCCCCACCCCGGGACCAACAGGGTGGAGCCCGGGTAAGGATCGGACCCTCACCCCCCCACCCCGGGACCCCGACCCCGGGACCCCCACCCCCCCTCACCCCGACCCCGGGACCAACAGGGTGGAGCCCGGGTAAGGATCGGACCCCCACCCCCCCACCCCGGGACCCCGACCCCCACCCCGGGACCCCCACCCCGGGACCCCCACCCCGGGACCCCCACCCCCCCTCACCCCGACCCCGGGACCAACAGGGTGGAGCCCGGGTAAGGATCGGACCCTCACCCTCACCCCCCGGACCCTCACACCCCCACCCCGGGACCCCCGGACCCCCACCCCCTCCCCCCGACCAACAGGGTGGAGCCCGGGTAAGGATCGGACCCCCACCCCCCCACCCCGGGACCCCGACCCCCACCCCACCCCGGGACCCCCGACCCCCACCCCCTCCCCGACAACCCCTCCCCCCTCACCCCGACCCCGGGACCAACAGGGTGGAGCCCGGGTAAGGATCGGACCCTCACCCCCGACCCGACCCCCCGGACCCCCCTCACCCCGACCCCGGGACCCCCTCACCCCGACCCCGGGACCCCCCGACCCCCACCCCCTCCCTGGGACCCCCCGACCCCCACCCCCTCCCCGGGACCCCCTCCCCGACACCCCCTCCCCTTCACCCCGACCCCGGGACCAACAGGGTGGAGCCCGGGTAAGGATCGGACCCTCACCCCCGACCCGACCCCCCGGACCCCCCGACCCCAACCCCGACCCCGGGACCCCCTCACGCCGACCCCGGGACCCCCTCACGCCGACCCCGGGACCCCCTCACGCCGACCCCGGGACCCCCTCACGCCGACCCCGGGACCCCCTCACGCCGACCCCGGGACCCCCTCACGCCGACCCCGGGACCCCCCCACCCCCACCCCGGGACCCCCTCCCCCCCGACTCCGGGACCCCCTCACCCCCACCCCCGCTCCCTCACCCCGACCCCCGGAACAACAGGGTGGAGCCCGGGTAAGGATCGGACCCTCACCCCCGACCGGACCCCCCCGACCCCCACCCCCACCCCGGGACCCCCTCACCCCCACCCCGGGACCCCCTCACCCCGACCCCGGGACCCCCTCACCCTCCCCTATCCCGGGACCCCCCTCACCCTCCCCGATCCCGGGACCCCCTCACCCCGACCCCCTCACCCCGACCCCCTCACCCCGACCCCCTCCTCCCGCTCCCTCACCCCACCACCCCCCGGGTAAGGCCGGGACCCCCCTCCCCCGACCCCGGGACCCCCTCCCCGACCCCCACCCACCACCCCCCGACCCCCTCACCCCCCGACCCCCTCACCCCCGGGATCCCGGACCCCCACCTCCACCCCCCGGCCCCCGGACCAACAGTGTGGAGCTCGGGTAAGGATCGGACCCTCACCCCCGACCGGACCCCGCTCCCTCCCCGGACCCCGCTCCCCCCCCCCCTCCCCCCCCCCTCCCCCCCCCGGACCCCCCGACCTCTCCCCGGACCCCCCGACCTCTCCCCGGACACGGACCCCCGACCCCCGCCCCTTGTCTGGCTCTCTGTCTGGGTCTGGCTGAAGTTCATGTTGCTGACTGCCGACTGCTTCTCTTTACAGATTCGCGGATGAAGTTGATGTCCGAGCGATGAGCGATGGGCAGAAATGTGAGGCAGATTCCTCACCGGGCAGGTAACCGGAGACCAAGACTTCCCCTCGTCTGTGTAATTGAAATATAAACCTGCCTTCACTTGAAGGAATTTTGTTTTTAATTGTAAAAAGTATTTGACATAACAGCTTATAAAAGAAATGAGAAATAAAGTTGTCACTTTAACGATTAACGTAGAATTCAGTGGTTATACGGTTATATAATTTCAAAAATTCAGGGATAGAATTTGTGGTTGTGTCCCAGCTCCTGATATCTGTCGCCCCAGACTGTGGGGTCTCGGTCCACAGTGGGACCTGCTCCTGGACAGTCATCCGGAACGCTAGGAGGAATAATGACAGAAAAGCCTTGGCTCACTGCCCAGTGTAGAAACATGATAAAAGTGGGTGAAAGATGCCCTAATGTCTCCATTACTACACCGGCCTCTGCTGTACACTTAAAACTGGAAAATAACACAACTCGGGGACTGAGAACTCTCAAACTCCCCCTGTCAATATCTACCCAAATCGTCCACGCAACATCTTAACAACAGAACAACTCCCAGTTCTGTGATGTATGAAACTAATGGACAATATCAGTGTTTAACCTGAAGTAGGACGTAGCAGAATCTGCTACTCAAAATTTTGTGGCTGGTATCAAAGACTTGTCTATGGAGACAGAAGACAATGGGTATGGTTCTTAATGATTATTTTGCGTCTGTCTCCGCAAAAGAGGGGGACGAGGCAGAGATTGTAGTTGAGGAGGAGGAGTGTGAAATATTGGATTGGATCAACATAGAGAAAATATTAAGGGCATTAGCATCCTTGAAAGTAGGTAAATTGCCAGGCCTGGATGAAATGCATCCCAGACTGTTAAGAGAAGCAAAGGAGGAAATAACGGAGGCTCTGACCATCATTTTCTAATCCTTTCTGGCTACAGGTGTGGTACTGGAGGATTGGAGGACTGCTAACATATTGTACCGTTGTTTAAAAAGGGAGACAGGGATAGACCGAGTAATTGCAGGCCAGTCAGTCTAACCTCAGTGGTGGGCAAGTTATTGGAAAAAATTCTGAGGGACAGCATTAATTGTCATTTAGAAAGGCACAGATTAATCAAGGACAGTCAGCATGGATTTGTTAAGGGAAGGTCGTGTCTGACTAACTTGATTTAATTTTTTGAGGAGATAACAAGGAGGGTCGATGAGGGGAGTGCCTTTGATGTAATCTACATGGATTTTAGCAAAGCTTTTGACAAGGTTCCACATGGCAGACTGGTCAGAAAAGTAAAAGCCCATGGGATCCAAGGGAAAGTTGCAAATTGAATCCAGAATTAGCTCAGCGGCAGGAAGCAAAGGGTAATGGTCAACGGGTGTTTTTGTGACTGGAAGGCTGTTTCCAGTGGGGTGCCGCAGGGCTCAGTACAAGGTCCCTTGCTTTTTGTGGTATATATTAATGATTTGGACTTAAATGTAGGGGGCATGATTAAAAAGTTTGCAGATGATACAAAAATTGGCCGTGTGGTTGATAGTGAGGAAGAAAGCCGTAGACTGCAGGAATATATCAATGGACTGGTCAGGTGGGCAGAAAAGTGGCAAATGGAATTCAATCCAGAGAAATGTGAGGTAATGCATTTGGGGAGGGCAAACAAGGCAAGGGAATACACAATAAATGGGAGTATACTGAGAGGTGTAGAGGATCAGAGGAATCTTGGAGTGCATGTTCGCACATCTCTGAAGGTAGCAGGACAGGGCGATAAGGTGGTTTAGAAGGCATTTGGGATACTTTCCTTTATTAGCCGAGGCATAGAATATAAGAGCAGGGAGGTTATGCTGGAACTGTATAAAACACTCGTTAGGCCACAGCTTGAATACTGTGTACAGTTCTGGTCACCACATTACAGGAAAGATGTGATTGTATTTGAGAGGGTGCAGAGGAGATTTACAAGGATGTTGCCAGGACTGGAGAATTTTAGCTATGGGGAAAGATTGGATAGGCTGGGGTTGTTTTCTTTGGAACAGAGGAGGCTGAGGGGGGATTTACATCTATCGAAAATAGGAGCAAGAGTAGGCCATTCGGCCCTTCGGGCCTGCTCCGCCATTCAAAATGATCATGGCTGATCGTCTAACTCAGTACCCTGTTCCCACTTTTTCCCCATATCCCTTGATCCCTTTAGCATTAAGAAATATATCTACCTCCTTCTTGAATTCATCTAATTACTTGGCCTCCACTGCCTTCTGTGGTAGAGAATTCCACAGGTTCACCACCCTCTGAGTGAAGAAATTTCTCCTCATCTCGGTTCTAAATGGCATACCCCGTATCCTGAGACTGTGACCCCTGGTTCTGGACTCCCCAGCCATCAGGAATATCCTCCCTGCATCGAGTGTGTCTAGTCCTGTTAGAATTTTATATGTTTCGATGAGATCACCTCTCATTCTTCTAAACTCTAGTGAATATAGGCCTAGTCGACCCAATCTCTCCTCATACGTCAGTCCTGCCATCCCAGGAATCAGTCTGGTAAACGTTTGTTGCACTCCCTCCATGGCAAGGACATCCTTCCTCAGATAAGGAGACCAAAACTGCACACAATACTCCAGATGTGGTCTCACCAAGGCCCTGTGCAACTGCAGTAAGACATCCCTGCTCCTGTACTCAAATCCTCTTGCAATGAATGCCAACATACCATTTGCCTTCCTAACTGCTTGCTGCACCTGAATGCTCACTTTCAGCGACTGTTGTACAAGGACACCCAGGTCTCGTTGCACCTCCCCTTTTCCCAATCTATCACCATTCAGATAATCTGTCTTTCTGTTTTTACAACCAAAGTGGATAACCTCACATTTATCCACGTTCAACTGCATCTGCCATGTTCTTCCCCACTCACCCAACTTGTCTAAATCACATTGGAGCCTCTTTGCATCCTCCTCACAGCTCACATTCCACCCAGCTTTGTGTCGTCTGCAAACTTGTGAATAACTGGGGCCCAAGCACTGATCCCTGCAGTACCCCACTAGTCACTGCCTGCCATCCGGAAAAAGACCCGTTTATTCCTACTCTCTGTTTCCTGTCTGTCAACCAATTCTCAATCCATGCCAGTATATTCCCCCTAATCCCATGTGCTTTAATTTTGCACACTAACCTCTTGTGTGGGACCTTATCAAAAGCCTTCTGAAAATCCAAGTACACCACATCCACTGGTTCTCCCCTATCTATTCTACTAGTTACATCCTCAAAAAACTCCAGTAGACTTGTTAAGCATGATTTCCCTTTAATAAACCCATGCTGACTTTGTCCAATCCCGTTAATGCTTTCCAAGTGTTCTGTTATCACATCCTTTATAATAGACTTTAGCATTTTCCCCACTACTGATGTTAGGCTAACTGGTCTGTAATTCCCTGTTTTTTTCTCCCTCCTTTTTTAAATAGTGGGGTTACATTTGCCACCCTCCAATCTGTAGGAACTGTTCCCGAGTCAGACGACAGAAGACAGAGGGTGGTTGTAGAGGGTTGTTTTTCAAACTGGATGCCTGTGTCCAGCGGTGTGCCTCAGGGATCGGTGCTGGGTCCGCTGTTATTTGTTATTTATATTAATGATTTGGATGAGAATTTAGGAGGCATGGTTAGTAAGTTTGCAGATGACACCAAGATTGGTGGCATTGTGGACAGTGAAGAAGGTTATCTAGGATTGCAACGGGATCTTGATAAATTGGGCCAGTGGGCCGATGAATGGCAGATGGAGTTTAATTTAGATAAATGTGAGGTGATGCATTTTGGTAGATCGAATCGGGACAGGACCTACTCCGTTAATGGTAGGGCGTTGGGGAGAGTTATAGAACAAAGAGATCTGGGAGTACAGATTCATAGCTCCTTGAAAGTGGAGTCACAGGTGGATAGGGTGGTGAAGAAGGCATTCGGCATGCTTGGTTTCATTGGTCAGAACATTGAATGCAGGAGTTGGGATGTCTTGTTGAAGTTGTACAGGGCATTGGTGAGGCCACACTTGGAGTACTGTGTACAGTTCTGGTCACCCTATTATAGAAAGGATATTATTAAACTAGAAAGAGTGCAGAAAAGATTTACTAGGATGCTACCGGGACTTGATGGTTTGACTTACAGGGAGAGGTTAGACAGACTGGGACTTTTTTCCCTGGAGAGTAGGAGGTTAAGGGGTGATCTTATAGAAGTCTATAAAATAATGAGGGGCATAGATAAGGTAGATAGTCAAAATCTTTTCCCAAAGGTAGGGGAGTCTATAACGAAGGGGCATAGATTTAAGGTGAGAGGGGAGAGATACAAAAGGGTCCAGAGGGGCAATTTTTTCACTCAAAGGGTGGTGAGTGTCTGGAACGAGCTGCCAGAGGCAGTAGTAGAGGCGGGTACAATTTTGTCTTTTAAAAAGCATTTGGACAGTTACATGGGTAAGATGGGTATCGAGGGATATGGGCCAAGTGCAGGCAATTGGGACTAGCTTAGTGGTATAAACTGGGCGACATGGACATGTTGGGCCGAAGGGCCTGTTTCCATGTTGTAACTTCTATGATTCTATGATAATTTGGAAGATGATCACCAATGCATCCACTATTTCCAGGGCCACTTCCTTTAGTACTCTGGGATGTAAATTATCAGGCCCTGGGGACTTGTCAGCCTTTAGCCACATTAATTTCCCTAGCACTTTTTTTTTACTAATACTGGTTTCCTTCAGATCCTCCCTCGCACTAGACCCTTGGTTCCCTAACATTTCCGGGAGGTTATTTGTGTCCTCATTTATGAAGACAGAACCAAAGTATGTGTTTAATTGTTCTGCCATTTCTTTGTTCCCCATTTCTGACTGTAAGGGACCTACATTTGTCTTCACTAATCTTTTTCTCTTGACATTTTTATAGAAGCTTTTACAGTCAGTTTTTATGTTCCCTGCTAGTTTACTCTCATACTCTATTTTCCCCCTCTTAATCAATCTCTTTGTCCTCCTTTGCTGAATTCTAAACTGCTCCCAATCCTCAGGCTTGCTGCTTTTTCTGGCAATTTTATATGTCTCCTCTTTAGATCCAGTACTATTCTTAATTTCTTTTGTAAGCCACAGTTGAGCCACCGTTCCTGTTTTATTTTTGAGCCAGACAGGAATGAATAATTGTTGTAATTCCTGCACTCATTCTTTAAATATTAGCCATTGCCTATCCACCGTCATCCCTTTTAGTAAAGTTCCCCAATCTGTCCTAGCCAACTTGCACTTCATACTTTCGTAATTTCCTTCATTTAGATTCAGGACCCTAGTTTCGGATTCAACTACTTCACTCTCCATCTTAATGAGGAATTCTATCATGTTATGGTCGCTCTTCCCTAAGGGACCCCGCACAACAAGATTGTTAATTAATCCTTTCTCATTGCACAATACCCAGTCTAGGATCGCCTGTTCTTTAGTTGGTTCCTCAACGCATTGGTCTAGAAATCCATCACGTACACACTCCAGGAATTCCTCCCCCACAGTATTGCTCATTTGGTTTGACCAACCTATATGTAAATTAAAGTCACCCACGATTATAGTTGTTCCCTTCTTGCATGCGTCTCTAATTTCCTGTTTAATGCCCTCCCCTACATCTCCACTACTGTTTGGGGGCCTATAGACAACCCCCACCAACGTTTTCTGCCCCATGGTGTTTCTTAGCTCCACCCATACAGATTCCACATCGTGATTTTCCGAGCCAATATCCTTCCTCACTATTGCATTGATTTCCTCCTTTACTAACAATGCTACCCCACCTCCTTTCCCTTTTTGCCTGTCCTTCCTAAATATTGAATACCCCTGGATGTTCAGTTCCCATCCTTAGTCACCCTGCAGCCATATCTCCGTAATCGCAACTATATCATAACCGTTAATATCTATCTGCGCGGTTAATTCATCTACCTTATTGCGAATGCTCCGCGCATTAAGACACAATGCCTTTAGACTTGTCTTTTTAAGATTGCTAGTCGTCTTAGTTTTATTTTGCACTATGGCCCTATTTGTTTTTTGCCTTTGTTTTCTCTGCTTTCCACTATTGCTTCTTCCCTTTCTGTCTTTTGTTTCGATCCTTGTTTCCCCCTCCTCTGTCTCCCTGCTCAGGTTCCCTCTCCCTGCTCAGGTTCCCATCCCCCTGCCATTCTAGTTTAAACCTTCCCCAACAGCACTAGCAAACACCCCCGCGAGGACATTGGTCCCGGTCCTGCTCGGGTGTAACCCGTCCCGCTTGTACAGGTCCCACCTTCCCCAGAACCGGTCCCAATGTCCCAGGAATCTAAATCCCTCCCTCCTACACCTAATTGAGTTGTATAAAATTATGACTGGACTCGATAGGCTGGATAGGGATGACCTATTTCCCTTAGCAGAGGGGTCAGTGACCAGGGGGCATAGATTTAAAGTAATCGGTAAAAGGATTAGAGGGGAGCTGAGAAGAAATTCTTTCACCCAGAGGGTGGTGGGGGTCTGGAACTCACTGCTTGAAAGAGTGGTAGAGGCAGAAACCCTCATTGCGTTTAAAAACGTACCTGGATATGCACCTGAAGTGTCGCAACCTACAAGGCCACAGACTTAAGAGCTGGAAAGTGGGATTAGGCTGGATAGCTCTTTTTTGGACAGCACAGACATTATGGGCCGAGTGGCCTCCTTCTGTGCTGTAAATTTCTATGATTCTAAAACTTCACTCAGCTGGTTGTACGAGTTATGGGCGGGTTATCAGCCTCAGTTACAGGCAGATGGGTATTACACGTTGGTGATGGTAATTATGGGTGAGGAAGGCCATTCGATTCGTCCTTCTAGCGATCTCCTGATCTCCCCCCTCCTCATTGGTTCTTCAATGGCTTGGGAGTTTTACCTACATTATGTTTCTTGTCATTTTATTCTACATTTGACCTCTCTTGTTGTGAAAAAGAATTTCCTGAATACTGTCTCAAATTAGGAAGTATATTTAATTATTTAGAAGACCAAAATAAGCTGAAAAAGGATTTCAATGTAGGAATGGGCTAAAAAGTGGCAAATGAAATTAACTGTCAGTAAGTGTCAGATGACCTTGTGAGTTGGGTTGGAATTTGGTTGAGAGGCAGGAGACAGAGTGGGGATAAAGGGCACTCTGATTGGCAGGATGTGACAAGTGGTGGTCTGAGGCATCAACGTTTCACCAATTTTATTAATGACTTGGGAGAAGGAATAGAGAATCCAGGTTTGCAGATGACACTAAGTTAGGAGGGACAGGAAGTTGTGTGGCTGGGAGCAGGAAGTTGCAAAGGAACATGGACAGATTAAGTGATTGGTTAAAACTGGCAAATGGAGTTCAGTGTGGCGAAGTGTGAGGTCGTCCATTTTGGACCCAAGAAAGATAAATTGGAATATTTACTAAATGGCGAGAGATTAGGAGCTGTCGAGGAACAAAAAGATTTGGGAGTCCATGTCATTGGCATGACCCCCTCTTCTCTTCCCCCTCCCCCCCCCCCCTTATCATTTCCACCCTTCTCTCCCCCCCGCCCCCCCAGACACCACAGGATACCCAGCTCACTTGCTGAATATTTTCAGTGCTTTTAGTTTTTCTAGTCGGTTCAAAATGAAGTGTTGGATAATGGGGAAGAATAAATAAATCTGTTTCCGAACAAGGCTGAGGGCTTTCCAATTAAAAATGGCTTTTGTCCATTCAAAAAGCCATCACTGCGTATTGTTCCACACTGCAACCCCACACTGCCCGGCTGCTTCTATCTGGTTTTTGAGCTTTATGCTGAGTGTTTTACTTTGTTTTCTCTTCTTTTGCAGAGGATTGAAAAGATAGTTTTATTCTTCCAGAATGGGCTTACTAGAGCTGAACTTTGGAGAGGAGGAAAGGTAAGTCACTCAGTACTCGTGGTTTAACACTTACTGCACTCGTAGGTTCAGCCCTGTACCTGGAGCCTGGGCCTAGGGCAGAGCCCCCTCGCTGTCGCCTCCCAAATCCGTGCCCACCTTTTCTGCAACTCCACATTTGAATCCCTCCAATCAGGTTTCTGCCCCTGCCACAGTACTGAAACGGCCCTTATGAAAGTCACAAATGATATGCTGTGTGACTGTGACTGTGGTAAACTATCCCTCCTCATCCTTCTCCACCTGTCTGCAGCCTTTGACACGGTTGACCACACCATCCTCCTCCAACGTCTCTCCTCCATCGTCTAGCGGGGAGGGACTGCCCTCGCCTGGTTCCATTCTTATCTATCCAGTCGTAGCCAGAGAATCTCCTGCAATGGCTTCTCTTCCCACTTCCGCACTGTTACCTCTGGAGTCCCCCAAGGATCTATCCGTGGCCCCCTCCTATTTCTCATCTACACGCTGCCCTTCGGCGACATCATCCGAAAACACACATCAGGTTCCACATGTACGCAGCTCTACCTCACCACCACCTCTCTCAACCCCTCCACTACCTCTCTCGTTTGTCACACTGCTTGTCCGACATCCAATACTGAATGAGTAGAAATTTCCTCCGATTAAATATTGGGAAGACCGAAGCCATTGTCTTTGGTCCCCGCCACAAACTCCGTTCCCCATCCACCAACTCCATCCCTCTCCCTGGCCATTGTCTGAGAATGAACCAGACCGTTCACAACCTTGCGTCCTATTTGACCCTGAGAGGAGCTTCCAACCACATATCCGCTCCATCACCAAGATCACCTACTTCCATCTCTGTAATATCGCCCGTCTCCGCCCCTGCCTCAGCTCATCTGCTGCTGAAACCCTCATCCATGCCTTTGTTACCTCCAGACTCAACTTTTTTTTATTATTTGTTCGTGGGATGTGGGCGTCGCTGGCGAGGCCAGTATTTATTGCCCATCCCTAATTGCCCTTGAGAAAGTGGTGGTGAGCCGCCGCCTTGAACTGCTGCAGTCCATGTGGTGAAGGTTCTCCCACAGTGCTGCTAGGAAGGGAGTTCCAGGATTTTGACCCAGCGACGATGAAGGAACGGTGATATATTTCCAAGTCGGGATGGTGTGTGACTTGGAGGGGAACGTGCAGGTGGTGTTGTTCCCATGTGCCTGCTGCCCTTGTCGTTCTAGGTGGTAGAGGTCGCGGGTTTGGGATGTGCTGTCGAAGAAGCCTTGGCAAGTTGCTGCAACTCAACTATTCCAATGCTCTTCTGGCCGGCCTCCCATCTTCCACCCCTCCATAAACTTGAGCTCATACAAAGCTCTGCTGCCCGTATCCTAACTCGCACTATGTCCGTTCATCCATCACCCCTGTGCTTGCTGACCTACATTGGCCCCCGGTCCTGGAATGCCTCAATTTTAAAATTCTCATCCTTGTTTTCAAATCCCTCCATGGCCTCGCCCCTCCCTATCTCTGTAAACTCTACCAGCCCTACAACCCTCCGAGATCTCTGCGCTTCTCTGATTCTGGCCTTTTATGCATTCCCGATTTTATTCGTTCCACCATTGGCGGCCGTGCCTTCAGCTGCTTGGGCCCTAATCTATGGAATTCCCTCCCTAAACCCCCCTCTCCTCCTTAAAACCTACATCTTTGACCAAGCTTTTGGTCACCTGTCCTAATATCTCCTTATGTAGCTTGGTGTCAAATTTTGTCTGATAATTGCTCCTGTAAAGCACCCTGGGACATTTTACTACGTTAAAGGTGCTATATAAATGTAAGTTGTTGTTGTGTTGATGGAAACGGACGCAGGACGTTGGTCATTGACAGAACTGAAAAGAACATTTGCAAGTTCAACTGATTTGTTTAAAGTCTCTGGAAACGCAGGTGGGTGTTGGGGTTCAGGTCGCTGAAAACCCTGATGTTAGTGATGAATAGGATCAGCTCCAAGAAAATTCCTGGTCAGTAAACCAACTGGTTTTAAATTTTAGTCTGAATACTTTGTCATTAAAACAGTTACTGAGATCAAGTCATTAGGAAACTTGTTGGTCGAATTATTGTCCAGACTCGGCGAGTGGGACTGACGGGCATTTCCCCTGATCTCAGGCCCAGCTCGGGGTCTCATCTTTGCTGAAGGAAGCGCCTGTTGGGCAAGTGAGTAAATATTGTTGTGTTATGTTTTATAAAGCGAGATATACAGTGTTCCAATCCTGTACACGAGGGTCAGGCGGTCAGGCGGTCAGGCGGTCAGGCAGGCAGGCAGGCAGGCAGGCAGGCAGGCAGGCAGGCAGTCAGTCAGTCACCACAGAATTGGTCACTAGTTTGGAAAAGGAAAATGTGGTGTGTGATAGAGAGACACACAGACCCCGTGGATGATGAATTAGCTGAAATAAAATTGCTAAATATCAATTGGAGTTGTACCTTTTGATAGTTGGCATAGAGGATATTTCTATAGTTCTGTGAAAGGGAAGATTATGCTAGGATATGGGGTAATAGGATTACAACAAATGGCTCCAGTTGAAGAGCCATCATCAACACAGCACGATGGGCTGAATGGCCGCCTGCTGTGCTTTGATTGTATGATTCTCCAGAGAGAGGGGACAGGGTAACGTTAGCAGAGACCAGCCACTGACCTGAACCTCACTCAACACCAACCAATCAGAGAAGGAAATAAACAGTGAAATGGGGGAGGTTAGTTTGGCCTGTGATTTTAACAAATGTTAACACAACACCCACAAAAATTCCAATCGCTGAGATATTGTTTATGCTGCAGAGCACGTCTCTGGATTACCACTCGTACCCTCTCACAGACCCACTGCATGGCAGCTTCTCCCTACCTCCCAAGGCAAGTCACTTCCTGCTAGAACAAGGATTAAGTAAAAGTGCTTCGGTAGAACAGTACAGCTCTGCTACTCCACAGGAATAACCAACAATCACTGAGGGAACATGGGAGAGAACTCTGCAGTAGAGCAAGGCAAAAGCCCAATGGATGAAGAATCCCATCATCAACATCTTTCTTGCCGTCTCTCTCTCTCTGCCTGGGAAGTGAATTTATCTGCAGTTTATTTCCCAGAACATTGTAAAATAACAATGTGCATTAAATGCTTGGCTTCCACTCACTGCATTTGCCTTTTATTTTGTGTATCTGTGATCCTCGGGGTGAAGTTTGCCCAATGCTATGGGCTGTGTTCAGACAACATTCTTCAAATTCAAGTGCACCTCAATCACCTTTACCTCTCCCCAAAGCCCCTCCAACTGACATTGATCAATGAGTATTGATTGAGCTGAATTTAGTTAAGACCCCCTTTAGTTATGATCTTAGGTTGGGATTGGATCAGCTGATTGGAGAATATTCCACCCATTGGGTGTGGAGTGTGATCAGCACCAGGGACATAGTTGGCGAATGCTGGTTGCTGTACCATCCCCCTTTCTATCTCTTTCTGGCAAGCTATCCAATGTTTACGGTTTCTCAGCATTAAGTATTGGGTTAGACGTTGCTAGTTAGTTATCGAGGAAGGAAGGAGGTGCTCGCAATATAACTGAGGTCACCCAGCCGTGCTCTGGGGTTCAGTTCGTTCTGTCTGTTACATCTGAAAATGTTAAAAAACAGACCTGCCACTAATTGATCACTTTTGAAACTGCCCTCTGCAGCAATGGTCAAATATCAGGTTTAACCCTTTTTTATCTTTTTCTGTAGAAACATTAGAAACTGGAGTTGTGCTCAAGGATTGGAAAGTAGCTGATGCAACAGAAATCTTTAAACGGGCATAGAGACAACCCAGGAATTATAGGCCAGTGAGCCAGACATTTGTTCTGGGTAAAGTATTAGAAGGAACCCTTAGAGAGGGGAGCGTGAAAGATCCAGAGAACGATGGGACAGAAAGGGGGAGTTGGCTTGGATTTATGGAAGAGAGGTCTTGTCGAACAAATTTACTGAAGTTCCTTAAAGAAACGACAGGTGTTGAAAACTCAAGTGCTGTGGGTGTGCAATAGTGGGCCGGAACCCGGGGCTGAGCTACGGGCAGGGCCGGAACCCGGGGCTGAGCTACGGGCAGGGCCGGAACCCGGGGCTGAGCTACGGGCAGGGCCGGAACCCGGGGCTGAGCTACGGGCAGGGCCGGAACCCGGGGCTGAGCTACGGGCAGGGCCGGAACCCGGGGCTGAGCTACGGGCAGGGCCGGAACCCGGGGCTGAGCTACGGGCAGGGCCGGAACCCGGGGCTGAGCTACGGGCAGGGCCGGAACCCGGGGCTGAGCTACGGGCAGGGCCGGAACCCGGGGCTGAGCTACGGGCAGGGCCGGAACCCGGGGCTGAGCTACGGGCAGGGCCGGAACCCGGGGCTGAGCTACGGGCAGGGCCGGAACCCGGGGCTGAGCTACGGGCAGGGCCGGAACCCGGGGCTGAGCTACGGGCAGGGCCGGAACCCGGGGCTGAGCTACGGGCAGGGCCGGAACCCGGGGCTGAGCTACGGGCAGGGCCGGAACCCGGGGCTGAGCTACGGGCAGGGCCGGAACCCGGGGCTGAGCTACGGGCAGGGCCGGAACCCGGGGCTGAGCTACGGGCAGGGCCGGAACCCGGGGCTGAGCTACGGGCAGGGCCGGAACCCAAACCACTCGTGGGAGATGAAAATATTCTAACCAGACGAGAAGGCTAGGTGTGACTGGAACTGCATCGACCTGTCAAGGAGTTAGTAACCGGGTGTTACTGAGGGGAGCAGCAGTGGCGGAGGGGAGGTATGGTGGGGGGGGGCCTGCCTGTGGGATTGTGGTGGGGAGGGGGGGTGTGGAGGGGGGGAGCCTGCCGGGGGTGGGGGAAGAGAGGGGGGGGGGAGGGAAAGAGTGGGGTGGGGAGGTGGGGAGGAAGCATGCAGCTCACATGGTGGGGGGGTGTGGAGTGGGGGTGGAGCGGGTGCGTGTGGAGTGGGA